>NW_028137450.1:0-56758 GCF_965140915.1 Aythya marila | reverse complement strand
CAAAACTGGAAGAAAATCCCCCAAAAACATAGGTCCACCCCAAAACGACAGTAAACCTACCTGATGTTCTCCAAAACCCGCAATTTACACTTTTCCAACATGATGACCAACAAGAACCCAGCAAAACCCAACGGAGACCCCAAAACACATCAAAAACACACCAAAAAAGAACGGGATCACCCCAGAAAAACAGAAAAAAAAAAAAACAAATACCATGAATCCACCCCAAAAGTCCCCCTAAACCTACCTGATGTTCTCCAAAACCCACAATTTACCCTTTTCCACCATGATGCCAACGGAAAAACCAACGAAACCCAACGGAGAACCCAAAACACATCAAAAACACCACAAACAAGAACGGAATCACCCCCAAAACTGGAACAAAATCCCCAAAAAGCACGGATCAAATCCCAAAACCACCCTAAGCCTACCTGATATTCTCCAAAACCCACTATTCAGCCTTTTCCACCAAAATGAACAAGGAAAACACAACGAAACAAAACAGAGACCACAAAACACATCAAAAACAACCCAAACAAGAGCGGAATCACCCCCAAAACTGGAAGAAAATCCCCAAAAAACATAGATCCACCCCAAAAAGACAGTAAACCTACCTGATGTTCTCCAAAACCCGCAATTTACACTTTTCCAACATGATGACCAACAAGAACCCAGCAAAACCCAACGGAGACCCCAAAACACGTCAAAAACACCCCAAAAATGAATTCGATCACCCCTCCCAAAAAAACAGAAGAAAACACCAAATACCATGAATCCACCCCAAAAGTCCCGCTAAACCTACCTGATGTTCTCCAAAACCCACAATTTACACTTTTCCACCATGATGACCACGAGAAACCCAATGAAACCCAACGGAGACCCCAAAACACGTCAAAAACACCCCAAAAAACAACTGGATCACTAGAAAAAAACAGAAGAAAACCCCAAATACCATGAATCTGCCCCAGAAGTCCTCATAAACCTACCTGATGTTCTCCAAAACCCACAATTTACACTTTTCCACCATGATGACCACGGAAAACACAACGAAACCCAACGGAGAACCCAAAACACGTCCAAAACACCCCAAACAAGAACAGGATCACCCCCAAAAACGAAAGAAAACCCCAAAAAGCACGGATCCAATCCCAAAACCACTCTAAACGTACCTGATGTTCTCCAAATCCAAATGTCCACTCCCAACCACCATAAAACCCATTAGGAACTCAACGAAACCCAACGGAAACCCCAAAAACACCCCAAAAAAGAACTGGATCAGAAGAAAAAACACCAAACACTATGAAGTTCCCCGCAAAACCACCCTAAACTCACCTGATCTTCTTCAAAACCCACAATCCACTCCCATTTCCCTTAACGACCAACGAGAATCCAACTAAAACCCAACGGAGACCCCAAAACAAGTCGAAAACACCCCAAACAAGAACAGGATAACCCTAAAAAAGAAAGAAAACCCCAAAAACCATAGATCCACCCCAAAAACACACTAAACCTACCTGATGTTCTCCAAATCCCAAAGTCCACTCCCAACAAACTTAAAACACATTAGGAAATCAACAAAACGCAACGGAAACCCCAAAACACGTCAAAACACCACAAAAAAAAAGCGGGATCACCCCCAAAACCGAAAGAAAACCCTAAAAGCCGTTGATCCACCCCAAAAGTCCCCCTAAACCTACCTGATGTTCTCCAATACCCACAATTTACACGTTTTCACCATGATGAACAACAAGAACCCAACAAAAACAAACGGAGACCCAAAATATGTCAAAAACACCCCAAAAAAGAATGGGACCACCCCAAAAACAGAAGAAAACGCTAAAAAAAAACAGAAGAATTCAACCAAAACCATAGATTCACCACCCAGAAAAACTTAAACTCACCTGATATTCTCCAAAACCCACAATTTACACTTTTCCAACATGATGACCAACAAGAACCCAACAAAACCCAACGGAGACCCCAAAACTCATCAAAAACACACCAAAAAAGAACGGGATCACCCCAGAAAAACAGAAAAAAAAAACAAATACCATGAATCCACCCCAAAAGTCCCCCTAAACCTACCTGATGTTCTCCAAAACCCACAATTTACCCTTTTCCACCATGATGCCAACGGAAAAACCAACGAAACCCAACGGAGAACCCAAAACACATCAAAAACACCACAAACAAGAACGGAATCACCCCCAAAACTGGAACAAAATCCCCAAAAAGCACGGATCAAATCCCAAAACCACCCTAAGCCTACCTGATATTCTCCAAAACCCACTATTCAGCCTTTTCCACCAAAATGAACAAGGAAAACACAACGAAACAAAACAGAGACCACAAAACACGTCAAAAACACCCCAAACAAGAGCGGAATCACCCCCAAAACTGGAAGAAAATCCCCCAAAAACATAGGTCCACCCCAAAACGACAGTAAACCTACCTGATGTTCTCCAAAACCCGCAATTTACACTTTTCCAACATGATGACCAACAAGAACCCAGCAAAACCCAACGGAGACCCCAAAACACATCAAAAACACACCAAAAAAGAACGGGATCACCCCAGAAAAACAGAAAAAAAAAAAACAAATACCATGAATCCACCCCAAAAGTCCCCCTAAACCTACCTGATGTTCTCCAAAACCCACAATTTACCCTTTTCCACCATGATGCCAACGGAAAAACCAACGAAACCCAACGGAGAACCCAAAACACATCAAAAACACCACAAACAAGAACGGAATCACCCCCAAAACTGGAACAAAATCCCCAAAAAGCACGGATCAAATCCCAAAACCACCCTAAGCCTACCTGATATTCTCCAAAACCCACTATTCAGCCTTTTCCACCAAAATGAACAAGGAAAACACAACGAAACAAAACAGAGACCACAAAACACATCAAAAACAACCCAAACAAGAGCGGAATCACCCCCAAAACTGGAAGAAAATCCCCCAAAAACATAGATCCACCCCAAAAAGACAGTAAACCTACCTGATGTTCTCCAAAACCCGCAATTTACACTTTTCCAACATGATGACCAACAAGAACCCAGCAAAACCCAACGGAGACCCCAAAACACGTCAAAAACACCCCAAAAATGAATTCGATCACCCCTCCCAAAAAAACAGAAGAAAACACCAAATACCATGAATCCACCCCAAAAGTCCCGCTAAACCTACCTGATGTTCTCCAAAACCCACAATTTACACTTTTCCACCATGATGACCACGAGAAACCCAATGAAACCCAACGGAGACCCCAAAACACGTCAAAAACACCCCAAAAAACAACTGGATCACTAGAAAAAAACAGAAGAAAACCCCAAATACCATGAATCTGCCCCAGAAGTCCTCATAAACCTACCTGATGTTCTCCAAAACCCACAATTTACACTTTTCCACCATGATGACCACGGAAAACACAACGAAACCCAACGGAGAACCCAAAACACGTCCAAAACACCCCAAACAAGAACAGGATCACCCCCAAAAACGAAAGAAAACCCCAAAAAGCACGGATCCAATCCCAAAACCACTCTAAACGTACCTGATGTTCTCCAAATCCAAATGTCCACTCCCAACCACCATAAAACCCATTAGGAACTCAACGAAACCCAACGGAAACCCCAAAAACACCCCAAAAAAGAACTGGATCAGAAGAAAAAACACCAAACACTATGAAGTTCCCCGCAAAACCACCCTAAACTCACCTGATCTTCTTCAAAACCCACAATCCACTCCCATTTCCCTTAACGACCAACGAGAATCCAACTAAAACCCAACGGAGACCCCAAAACAAGTCGAAAACACCCCAAACAAGAACAGGATAACCCCTAAAAAAGAAAGAAAACCCCAAAAACCATAGATCCACCCCAAAAACACACTAAACCTACCTGATGTTCTCCAAATCCCAAAGTCCACTCCCAACAAACTTAAAACACATTAGGAAATCAACAAAACGCAACGGAAACCCCAAAACACGTCAAAAACACCACAAAAAAAAAGCGGGATCACCCCCAAAACCGAAAGAAAACCCTAAAAGCCGTTGATCCACCCCAAAAGTCCCCCTAAACCTACCTGATGTTCTCCAATACCCACAATTTACACGTTTTCACCATGATGAACAACAAGAACCCAACAAAAACAAACGGAGACCCCAAAATATGTCAAAAACACCCCAAAAAAGAATGGGACCACCCCAAAAACAGAAGAAAACGCTAAAAAAAAACAGAAGAATTCAACCAAAACCATAGATTCACCACCCAGAAAAACTTAAACTCACCTGATATTCTCCAAAACCCACAATTTACACTTTTCCAACATGATGACCAACAAGAACCCAACAAAACCCAACGGAGACCCCAAAACTCATCAAAAACACACCAAAAAAGAACGGGATCACCCCAGAAAAACAGAAAAAAAAAACAAATACCATGAATCCACCCCAAAAGTCCCCCTAAACCTACCTGATGTTCTCCAAAACCCACAATTTACCCTTTTCCACCATGATGCCAACGGAAAAACCAACGAAACCCAACGGAGAACCCAAAACACATCAAAAACACCACAAACAAGAACGGAATCACCCCCAAAACTGGAACAAAATCCCCAAAAAGCACGGATCAAATCCCAAAACCACCCTAAGCCTACCTGATATTCTCCAAAACCCACTATTCAGCCTTTTCCACCAAAATGAACAAGGAAAACACAACGAAACAAAACAGAGACCACAAAACACGTCAAAAACACCCCAAACAAGAGCGGAATCACCCCCAAAACTGGAAGAAAATCCCCCAAAAACATAGGTCCACCCCAAAACGACAGTAAACCTACCTGATGTTCTCCAAAACCCGCAATTTACACTTTTCCAACATGATGACCAACAAGAACCCAGCAAAACCCAACGGAGACCCCAAAACACATCAAAAACACACCAAAAAAGAACGGGATCACCCCAGAAAAACAGAAAAAAAAAAAACAAATACCATGAATCCACCCCAAAAGTCCCCCTAAACCTACCTGATGTTCTCCAAAACCCACAATTTACCCTTTTCCACCATGATGCCAACGGAAAAACCAACGAAACCCAACGGAGAACCCAAAACACATCAAAAACACCACAAACAAGAACGGAATCACCCCCAAAACTGGAACAAAATCCCCAAGAAGCACGGATCAAATCCCAAAACCACCCTAAGCCTACCTGATATTCTCCAAAACCCACTATTCAGCCTTTTCCACCAAAATGAACAAGGAAAACACAACGAAACAAAACAGAGACCACAAAACACGTCAAAAACACCCCAAACAAGAACACAATCACATCCCAAAACTGGAAGAAAATCCCCCAAAAACATAGATCCACCCCAAAAAGACAGTAAACCTACCTGATGTTCTCCAAAACCCGCAATTTACACTTTTCCAACATGATGACCAACAAGAACCCAGCAAAACCCAACGGAGACCCCAAAACACGTCAAAAACACCCCAAAAATGAATTCGATCACCCCTCCCAAAAAAACAGAAGAAAACACCAAATACCATGAATCCACCCCAAAAGTCCCGCTAAACCTACCTGATGTTCTCCAAAACCCACAATTTACACTTTTCCACCATGATGACCACGGAAAACCCAATGAAACCCAACGGAGACCCCAAAACACGTCAAAAACACGCCAAAAAACAACTGGATCACTAGAAAAAACAGAAGAAAACCCTAAAAACCATGAATCTGCCCCAGAAGTCCTCATAAACCTACCTGATGTTCTCCAAAACCCACAATTTACACTTTTCCACCATGATGCCAACGGAAAACCCAACGAAGCCCAACGGAGAAGCCAAAACACATCAAAACACCACAAACAAGAACAGAATCACACACAAAAACGAAAGAAAACCCCAAAAAGCACGGATCCAATCCCAAAACCACTCTAAACGTACCTGATGTTCTCCAAATCCAAATGTCCACTCCCAACCACCATAAAACCCATTAGGAACTCAACGAAACCCAACGGAAACCCCAAAAACACCTCAAAAACACCCCAAAAAAGAACTGGATCAGAAGAAAAAACACCAAACACTATGAAGTTCCCCGCAAAACCACCCTAAACTCACCTGATCTTCTTCAAAACCCACAATCCACTCCCATTTCCCTTAACGACCAACGAGAATCCAACTAAAACCCAACGGAGACCCCAAAACAAGTCGAAAACACCCCAAACAAGAACAGGATAACCCCTAAAAAAGAAAGAAAACCCCAAAAACCATAGATCCACCCCAAAAACACACTAAACCTACCTGATGTTCTCCAAATCCCAAAGTCCACTCCCAACAAACTTAAAACACATTAGGAAATCAACAAAACGCAACGGAAACCCCAAAACACGTCAAAAACACCACAAAAAAAAAAGCGGGATCACCCCCAAAACCGAAAGAAAACCCTAAAAGCCGTTGATCCACCCCAAAAGTCCCCCTAAACCTACCTGATGTTCTCCAATACCCACAATTTACACGTTTTCACCATGATGAACAACAAGAACCCAACAAAAACAAACGGAGACCCCAAAATATGTCAAAAACACCCCAAAAAAGAATGGGACCACCCCAAAAACAGAAGAAAACGCTAAAAAAAACAGAAGAATTCAACCAAAACCATAGATTCACCACCCAGAAAAACTTAAACTCACCTGATATTCTCCAAAACCCACAATTTACACTTTTCCAACATGATGACCAACAAGAACCCAACAAAACCCAACGGAGACCCCAAAACACATCAAAAACACACCAAAAAAGAACGGGATCACCCCAGAAAAACAGAAAAAAAAAAAACAAATACCATGAATCCACCCCAAAAGTCCCCCTAAACCTACCTGATGTTCTCCAAAACCCACAATTTACCCTTTTCCACCATGATGCCAACGGAAAAACCAACGAAACCCAACGGAGAACCCAAAACACATCAAAAACACCACAAACAAGAACGGAATCACCCCCAAAACTGGAACAAAATCCCCAAAAAGCACGGATCAAATCCCAAAACCACCCTAAGCCTACCTGATATTCTCCAAAACCCACTATTCAGCCTTTTCCACCAAAATGAACAAGGAAAACACAACGAAAAAAAACAGAGACCACAAAACACGTCAAAAACACCCCAAACAAGAACGCAATCACATCCCAAAACTGGAAGAAAATCCCCAAAAAACATAGATCCACCCCAAAAAGACAGTAAACCTACCTGATGTTCTCCAAAACCCGCAATTTACACTTTTCCAACATGATGACCAACAAGAACCCAGCAAAACCCAACGGAGACCCCAAAACACGTCAAAAACACCCCAAAAATGAATTCGATCACCCCTCCCAAAAAAACAGAAGAAAACACCAAATACCATGAATCCACCCCAAAAGTCCCGCTAAACCTACCTGATGTTCTCCAAAACCCACAATTTACACTTTTCCACCATGATGACCACGAGAAACCCAATGAAACCCAACGGAGACCCCAAAACACGTCAAAAACACCCCAAAAAACAACTGGATCACTAGAAAAAAACAGAAGAAAACCCCAAATACCATGAATCCACCCCAAAAGTCCTCATAAACCTACCTGATGTTCTCCAAAACCCACAATTTACACTTTTCCACCATGATGACCACGGAAAACACAACGAAACCCAACGGAGAACCCAAAACACGTCCAAAACACCCCAAACAAGAACAGGATCACCCCCAAAAACGAAAGAAAACCCCAAAAAGCACGGATCCAATCCCAAAACCACTCTAAACGTACCTGATGTTCTCCAAATCCAAATGTCCACTCCCAACCACCATAAAACCCATTAGGAACTCAACGAAACCCAACGGAAACCCCAAAACACCTCAAAAACACCCCAAAAAAGAACTGGATCAGAAGAAAAAACACCAAATACTATGAAGTTCCCCGCAAAACCACCCTAAACTCACCTGATCTTCTTCAAAACCCACAATCCACTCCCATTTCCCTTAAGGACCAACGAGAATCCAACTAAAACCCAACGGAGACCCCAAAACAAGTCGAAAACACCCCAAACAAGAACAGGATAACCCCTAAAAAAGAAAGAAAACCCCAAAAACCATAGATCCACCCCAAAAACACACTAAACCTACCTGATGTTCTCCAAATCCCAAAGTCCACTCCCAACAAACTTAAAACACATTAGGAAATCAACAAAACGCAACGGAAACCCCAAAACACGTCAAAAACACCACAAAAAAAAAGCGGGATCACCCCCAAAACCGAAAGAAAACCCTAAAAGCCGTTGATCCACCCCAAAAGTCCCCCTAAACCTACCTGATGTTCTCCAATACCCACAATTTACACGTTTTCACCATGATGAACAACAAGAACCCAACAAAAACAAACGGAGACCCCAAAATATGTCAAAAACACCCCAAAAAAGAATGGGACCACCCCAAAAACAGAAGAAAACGCTAAAAAAAACAGAAGAATTCAACCAAAACCATAGATTCACCACCCAGAAAAACTTAAACTCACCTGATATTCTCCAAAACCCACAATTTACACTTTTCCAACATGATGACCAACAAGAACCCAACAAAACCCAACGGAGACCCCAAAACTCATCAAAAACACACCAAAAAAGAACGGGATCACCCCAGAAAAACAGAAAAAAAAAACAAATACCATGAATCCACCCCAAAAGTCCCCCTAAACCTACCTGATGTTCTCCAAAACCCACAATTTACCCTTTTCCACCATGATGCCAACGGAAAAACCAACGAAACCCAACGGAGAACCCAAAACACATCAAAAACACCACAAACAAGAACGGAATCACCCCCAAAACTGGAACAAAATCCCCAAAAAGCACGGATCAAATCCCAAAACCACCCTATGCCTACCTGATATTCTCCAAAACCCACTATTCAGCCTTTTCCACCAAAATGAACAAGGAAAACACAACGAAACAAAACAGAGACCACAAAACACGTCAAAAACAACCCAAACAAGAACGCAATCACCCCCAAAACTGGAAGAAAATCCCCCAAAAACATAGGTCCACCCCAAAAAGACAGTAAACCTACCTGATGTTCTCCAAAACCCGCAATTTACACTTTTCCAACATGATGACCAACAAGAACCCAGCAAAACCCAACGGAGACCCCAAAACACGTCAAAAACACCCCAAAAATGAATTCGATCACCCCTCCCAAAAAAACAGAAGAAAACACCAAATACCATGAATCCACCCCAAAAGTCCCGCTAAACCTACCTGATGTTCTCCAAAACCCACAATTTACACTTTTCCACCATGATGACCACGAGAAACCCAATGAAACCCAACGGAGACCCCAAAACACGTCAAAAACACGCCAAAAAACAACTGGATCACTAGAAAAAAAACAGAAGAAAACCCCAAATACCATGAATCTGCCCCAGAAGTCCTCATAAACCTACCTGATGTTCTCCAAAACCCACAATTTACACTTTTCCACCATGATGACCACGGAAAACACAACGAAACCCAACGGAGAACCCAAAACACATCAAAAACACCACAAACAAGAACAGAATCACCCCCAAAAACGAAAGAAAACCCCAAAAAGCACGGATCCAATCCCAAAACCACTCTAAACGTACCTGATGTTCTCCAAATCCAAATGTCCACTCCCAACCACCATAAAACCCATTAGGAACTCAACGAAACCCAACGGAAACCCCAAAAACACCTCAAAAACACCCCAAAAAAGAACTGGATCAGAAGAAAAAACACCAAACACTATGAAGTTCCCCGCAAAACCACCCTAAACTCACCTGATCTTCTTCAAAACCCACAATCCACTCCCATTTCCCTTAACGACCAACGAGAATCCAACTAAAACCCAACGGAGACCCCAAAACAAGTCGAAAACACCCCAAACAAGAACAGGATAACCCCTAAAAAAGAAAGAAAACCCCAAAAACCATAGATCCACCCCAAAAACACACTAAACCTACCTGATGTTCTCCAAATCCCAAAGTCCACTCCCAACAAACTTAAAACACATTAGGAAATCAACAAAACGCAACGGAAACCCCAAAACACGTCAAAAACACCACAAAAAAAAAGCGGGATCACCCCCAAAACCGAAAGAAAACCCTAAAAGCCGTTGATCCACCCCAAAAGTCCCCCTAAACCTACCTGATGTTCTCCAATACCCACAATTTACACGTTTTCACCATGATGAACAACAAGAACCCAACAAAAACAAACGGAGACCCCAAAATATGTCAAAAACACCCCAAAAAAGAATGGGACCACCCCAAAAACAGAAGAAAACGCTAAAAAAAACAGAAGAATTCAACCAAAACCATAGATTCACCACCCAGAAAAACTTAAACTCACCTGATATTCTCCAAAACCCACAATTTACACTTTTCCAACATGATGACCAACAAGAACCCAACAAAACCCAACGGAGACCCCAAAACTCATCAAAAACACACCAAAAAAGAACGGGATCACCCCAGAAAAACAGAAAAAAAAAACAAATACCATGAATCCACCCCAAAAGTCCCCCTAAACCTACCTGATGTTCTCCAAAACCCACAATTTACCCTTTTCCACCATGATGCCAACGGAAAAACCAACGAAACCCAACGGAGAACCCAAAACACATCAAAAACACCACAAACAAGAACGGAATCACCCCCAAAACTGGAACAAAATCCCCAAAAAGCACGGATCAAATCCCAAAACCACCCTAAGCCTACCTGATATTCTCCAAAACCCACTATTCAGCCTTTTCCACCAAAATGAACAAGGAAAACACAACGAAACAAAACAGAGACCACAAAACACGTCAAAAACACCCCAAACAAGAACGCAATCACCCCCAAAACTGGAAGAAAATCCCCCAAAAACATAGGTCCACCCCAAAACGACAGTAAACCTACCTGATGTTCTCCAAAACCCGCAATTTACACTTTTCCAACATGATGACCAACAAGAACCCAGCAAAACCCAACGGAGACCCCAAAACATGTCAAAAACACCCCAAAAATGAATTCGATCACCCCTCCCAAAAAACAGAAGAAAACCCCAAATACCATGAATCCAACCCAAAAGTCCCGCTAAACCTACCTGATGTTCTCCAAAACCCACAATTTACACTTTTCCACCATGATGACCACGGAAAACCCAATGAAACACAACGGAGAACCCAAAACACGTCAAAAACACGCCAAAAAACAACTGGATCACTAGAAAAAACAGAAGAAAACACTAAAAACCATGAATCTGCCCCAAAAGTCCTCCTAAACCTACCTGATGTTCTCCAAACCCACAATTTACCCTTTTCCAACATGATGCCAACGGAAAAAACCAACGAAACCCAACGGAGAACCCAAAACACATCAAAAACACCACAAACAAGAACGGAATCACCCCCAAAACTGGAACAAAATCCCCAAAAAGCACGGATCAAATCCCAAAACCACCCTAAGCCTACCTGATATTCTCCAAAACCCACTATTCAGCCTTTTCCACAAAAATGAACAAGGAAAACACAACGAAACAAAACAGAGACCACAAAACACGTCAAAAGCACACCAAACAAGAACGCAATCACCCCCAAAACTGGAAGAAAATCCCCCAAAAACATAGATCCACCCAAAAAACACCCTAAACCTACCTGATGTTCTCCAAAACCCACAATTTACACTTTTCCACCATGATGACCACGAGAAACCCAATGAAACCCAACGGAGACCCCAAAACACGACAAAAACACCCCAAAAAACAACTGGATCACTAGAAAAAAACAGAAGAAAACCCCAAATACCATGAATCTGCCCCAGAAGTCCTCATAAACCTACCTGATGTTCTCCAAAACCCACAATTTACACTTTTCCACCATGATGACCACGGAAAACACAACGAAACCCAACGGAGAACCCAAAACACGTCCAAAACACCCCAAACAAGAACAGGATCACCCCCAAAAACGAAAGAAAACCCCAAAAAGCACGGATCCAATCCCAAAACCACTCTAAACGTACCTGATGTTCTCCAAATCCAAATGTCCACTCCCAACCACCATAAAACCCATTAGGAACTCAACGAAACCCAACGGAAACCCCAAAAACACCTCAAAAACACCCCAAAAAAGAACTGGATCAGAAGAAAAAACACCAAACACTATGAAGTTCCCCGCAAAACCACCCTAAACTCACCTGATCTTCTTCAAAACCCACAATCCACTCCCATTTCCCTTAACGACCAACGAGAATCCAACTAAAACCCAACGGAGACCCCAAAACAAGTCGAAAACACCCCAAACAAGAACAGGATAACCCCTAAAAAAGAAAGAAAACCCCAAAAACCATAGATCCACCCCAAAAACACACTAAACCTACCTGATGTTCTCCAAATCCCAAAGTCCTCTCCCAACAAACTTAAAACACATTAGGAAATCAACGAAACGCAACGGAAACCCCAAAACACGTCAAAAACACCACAAAAAAAAGCGGGATCACCCCCAAAACCGAAAGAAAACCCTAAAAGCCGTTGATCCACCCCAAAAGTCCCCCTAAACCTACCTGATGTTCTCCAATACCCACAATTTACACGTTTTCACCATGATGAACAACAAGAACCCAACAAAAACAAACGGAGACCCCAAAATATGTCAAAAACACCCCAAAAAAGAATGGGACCACCCCAAAAACAGAAGAAAACGCTAAAAAAAAAAACAGAAGAATTCAACCAAAACCATAGATTCACCACCCAGAAAAACTTAAACTCACCTGATATTCTCCAAAACCCACAATTTACACTTTTCCAACATGATGACCAACAAGAACCCAACAAAACCCAACGGAGACCCCAAACCACATCAAAAACACACCAAAAAAGAACGGGATCACCCCAGAAAAACAGAAAAAAAAAACAAATACCATGAATCCACCCCAAAAGTCCCCCTAAACCTACCTGATGTTCTCCAAAACCCACAATTTACCCTTTTCCACCATGATGCCAACGGAAAAACCAACGAAACCCAACGGAGAACCCAAAACACATCAAAAACACCACAAACAAGAACGGAATCACCCCCAAAACTGGAACAAAATCCCCAAAAAGCACGGATCAAATCCCAAAACCACCCTAAGCCTACCTGATATTCTCCAAAACCCACTATTCAGCCTTTTCCACCAAATGAACAAGGAAAACACAACGAAACAAAACAGAGACCACAAAACACGTCAAAAACAACCCAAACAAGAGCGGAATCACCCCCAAAACTGGAAGAAAATCCCCAAAAAACATAGATCCACCCCAAAAAGACAGTAAACCTACCTGATGTTCTCCAAAACCCGCAATTTACACTTTTCCAACATGATGACCAACAAGAACCCAGCAAAACCCAACGGAGACCCCAAAACACGTCAAAAACACCCCAAAAATGAATTCGATCACCCCTCCCAAAAAAAACAGAAGAAAACACCAAATACCATGAATCCACCCCAAAAATCCCGCTAAACCTACCTGATGTTCTCCAAAACCCACAATTTACACTTTTCCACCATGATGACCACGGAAAACCCAATGAAACCCAACGGAGAACCCAAAACACGTCAAAAACACGCCAAAAAACAACTGGATCACTAGAAAAAACAGAAGAAAACACTAAAAACCATGAATCTGCCCCAAAAGTCCTCCTAAACCTACCTGATGTTCTCCAAAACCCACAATTTACCCTTTTCCACCATGATGCCAACGGAAAACCCAACGAAGCCCAACGGAGAACCCAAAACACATCAAAAACACCACAAACAAGAACGGAATCACCCCCAAAACTGGAAGAAAATCCCCCAAAAACATAGATCCACCCAAAAAACACCCTAAACCTACCTGATGTTCTCCAAAACCCACAATTTACACTTTTCCACCATGATGACCACGAGAAACCCAATGAAACCCAACGGAGACCCCAAAACACGTCAAAAACACGCCAAAAAACAACTGGATCACTAGAAAAAAACAGAAGAAAACCCCAAATACCATGAATCTGCCCCAGAAGTCCTCATAAACCTACCTGATGTTCTCCAAAACCACAATTTACACTTTTCCACCATGATGACCACGGAAAACACAACGAAACCCAACGGAGAACCCAAAACACGTCCAAAACACCCCAAACAAGAACAGGATCACCCCCAAAAACGAAAGAAAACCCCAAAAAGCACGGATCCAATCCCAAAACCACTCTAAACGTACCTGATGTTCTCCAAATCCAAATGTCCACTCCCAACCACCATAAAACCCATTAGGAACTCAACGAAACCCAACGGAAACCCCAAAAACACCTCAAAAACACCCCAAAAAAGAACTGGATCAGAAGAAAAACACCAAACACTATGAAGTTCCCCGCAAAACCACCCTAAACTCACCTGATCTTCTTCAAAACCCACAATCCACTCCCATTTCCCTTAACGACCAACGAGAATCCAACTAAAACCCAACGGAGACCCCAAAACAAGTCGAAAACACCCCAAACAAGAACAGGATAACCCCTAAAAAAGAAAGAAAACCCCAAAAACCATAGATCCACCCCAAAAACACACTAAACCTACCTGATGTTCTCCAAATCCCAAAGTCCTCTCCCAACAAACTTAAAACACATTAGGAAATCAACGAAACGCAACGGAAACCCCAAAACACGTCAAAAACACCACAAAAAAAAGCGGGATCACCCCAAAACCGAAAGAAAACCCTAAAAGCCGTTGATCCACCCCAAAAGTCCCCCTAAACCTACCTGATGTTCTCCAATACCCACAATTTACACGTTTTCACCATGATGAACAACAAGAACCCAACAAAAACAAACGGAGACCCCAAAATATGTCAAAAACACCCCAAAAAAGAATGGGACCACCCCAAAAACAGAAGAAAACGCTAAAAAAAAAACAGAAGAATTCAACCAAAACCATAGATTCACCACCCAGAAAAACTTAAACTCACCTGATATTCTCCAAAACCCACAATTTACACTTTTCCAACATGATGACCAACAAGAACCCAACAAAACCCAACGGAGACCCCAAACCACATCAAAAACACACCAAAAAAGAACGGGATCACCCCCAGAAAAACAGAAAAAAAAAACAAATACCATGAATCCACCCCAAAAGTCCCCCTAAACCTACCTGATGTTCTCCAAAACCCACAATTTACCCTTTTCCACCATGATGCCAACGGAAAAACCAACGAAACCCAACGGAGAACCCAAAACACATCAAAAACACCACAAACAAGAACGGAATCACCCCCAAAACTGGAACAAAATCCCCAAAAAGCACGGATCAAATCCCAAAACCACCCTAAGCCTACCTGATATTCTCCAAAACCCACTATTCAGCCTTTTCCACCAAAATGAACAAGGAAAACACAACGAAACAAAACAGAGACCACAAAACACGTCAAAAACAACCCAAACAAGAGCGGAATCACCCCCAAAACTGGAAGAAAATCCCCAAAAAACATAGATCCACCCCAAAAAGACAGTAAACCTACCTGATGTTCTCCAAAACCCGCAATTTACACTTTTCCAACATGATGACCAACAAGAACCCAGCAAAACCCAACGGAGACCCCAAAACACGTCAAAAACACCCCAAAAATGAATTCGATCACCCCTCCCAAAAAAACAGAAGAAAACACCAAATACCATGAATCCACCCCAAAAATCCCGCTAAACCTACCTGATGTTCTCCAAAACCCACAATTTACACTTTTCCACCATGATGACCACGGAAAACCCAATGAAACCCAACGGAGAACCCAAAACACGTCAAAAACACGCCAAAAAACAACTGGATCACTAGAAAAAACAGAAGAAAACACTAAAAACCATGAATCTGCCCCAAAAGTCCTCCTAAACCTACCTGATGTTCTCCAAAACCCACAATTTACCCTTTTCCACCATGATGCCAACGGAAAACCCAACGAAGCCCAACGGAGAACCCAAAACACATCAAAAACACCACAAACAAGAACGGAATCACCCCCAAAACTGGAAGAAAATCCCCCAAAAACATAGATCCACCCAAAAAACACCCTAAACCTACCTGATGTTCTCCAAAACCCACAATTTACACTTTTCCACCATGATGACCACGAGAAACCCAATGAAACCCAACGGAGACCCCAAAACACGTCAAAAACACGCCAAAAAACAACTGGATCACTAGAAAAAAACAGAAGAAAACCCCAAATACCATGAATCTGCCCCAGAAGTCCTCATAAACCTACCTGATGTTCTCCAAAACCCACAATTTACACTTTTCCACCATGATGACCACGGAAAACACAACGAAACCCAACGGAGAACCCAAAACACGTCCAAAACACCCCAAACAAGAACAGGATCACCCCCAAAAACGAAAGAAAACCCCAAAAAGCACGGATCCAATCCCAAAACCACTCTAAACGTACCTGATGTTCTCCAAATCCAAATGTCCACTCCCAACCACCATAAAACCCATTAGGAACTCAACGAAACCCAACGGAAACCCCAAAAACACCTCAAAAACACCCCAAAAAAGAACTGGATCAGAAGAAAAAACACCAAACACTATGAAGTTCCCCGCAAAACCACCCTAAACTCACCTGATCTTCTTCAAAACCCACAATCCACTCCCATTTCCCTTAACGACCAACGAGAATCCAACTAAAACCCAACGGAGACCCCAAAACAAGTCGAAAACACCCCAAACAAGAACAGGATAACCCCTAAAAAAGAAAGAAAACCCCAAAAACCATAGATCCACCCCAAAAACACACTAAACCTACCTGATGTTCTCCAAATCCCAAAGTCCACTCCCAACAAACTTAAAACACATTAGGAAATCAACAAAACGCAACGGAAACCCCAAAACACGT
The DNA here is from genome assembly GCF_965140915.1 of Aythya marila. Taxonomy (NCBI): domain Eukaryota; kingdom Metazoa; phylum Chordata; class Aves; order Anseriformes; family Anatidae; genus Aythya; species Aythya marila. Next base: position 39,817 of record NW_028137450.1, on the reverse strand, counting down.
CAAAAACACCACAAAAAAAAAAGCGGGATCACCCCCAAAACCGAAAGAAAACCCTAAAAGCCGTTGATCCACCCCAAAAGTCCCCCTAAACCTACCTGATGTTCTCCAATACCCACAATTTACACGTTTTCACCATGATGAACAACAAGAACCCAACAAAAACAAACGGAGACCCCAAAATATGTCAAAAACACCCCAAAAAAGAATGGGACCACCCCAAAAACAGAAGAAAACGCTAAAAAAAACAGAAGAATTCAACCAAAACCATAGATTCACCACCCAGAAAAACTTAAACTCACCTGATATTCTCCAAAACCCACAATTTACACTTTTCCAACATGATGACCAACAAGAACCCAACAAAACCCAACGGAGACCCCAAAACACATCAAAAACACACCAAAAAAAAACGGGATCACCCCAGAAAAACAGAAAAAAAAAACAAATACCATGAATCCAGCCCAAAAGTCCCCCTAAACCTACCTGATGTTCTCCAAAACCCACAATTTACCCTTTTCCACCATGATGCCAACGGAAAACCCAATGAAACACAACGGAGAACCCAAAACACGTCAAAAACACGCCAAAAAACAACTGGATCACTAGAAAAAACAGAAGAAAACACTAAAAACCATGAATCTGCCCCAAAAGTCCTCCTAAACCTACCTGATGTTCTCCAAAACCCACAATTTACCCTTTTCCACCATGATGCCAACGGAAAAACCAACGAAACCCAACGGAGAACCCAAAACACATCAAAAACACCACAAACAAGAACGGAATCACCCCCAAAACTGGAACAAAATCCCCAAAAAGCACGGATCAAATCCCAAAACCACCCTAAGCCTACCTGATATTCTCCAAAACCCACTATTCAGCCTTTTCCACCAAAATGAACAAGGAAAACACAACGAAACAAAACAGAGACCACAAAACACGTCAAAAACACCCCAAACAAGAACGCAATCACCCCCAAAACTGGAAGAAAATCCCCCAAAAACATAGATCCACCCCAAAAAGACAGTAAACCTACCTGATGTTCTCCAAAACCCGCAATTTACACTTTTCCAACATGATGACCAACAAGAACCCAGCAAAACCCAACGGAGACCCCAAAACACGTCAAAAACACCCCAAAAATGAATTCGATCACCCCTCCCAAAAAAACAGAAGAAAACACCAAATACCATGAATCCACCCCAAAAGTCCCGCTAAACCTACCTGATGTTCTCCAAAACCCACAATTTACACTTTTCCACCATGATGACCACGGAAAACCCAATGAAACACAACGGAGAACCCAAAACACGTCAAAAACACGCCAAAAAACAACTGGATCACTAGAAAAAACAGAAGAAAACACTAAAAACCATGAATCTGCCCCAAAAGTCCTCCTAAACCTACCTGATGTTCTCCAAAACCCACAATTTACCCTTTTCCACCATGATGCCAACGGAAAAACCAACGAAGCCCAACGGAGAACCCAAAACACATCAAAAACACCACAAACAAGAACGGAATCACCCCCAAAACTGGAACAAAATCCCCAAAAAGCACGGATCCAATCCCAAAACCACCCTAAACCTACCTGATGGTCTCCAAAACCCACTATTCAGCCTTTTCCACCAAAATGAACAAGGAAAACACAACGAAACAAAACAGAGACCACAAAACACGTCAAAAACACCCCAAACAAGACCGGAATCACCCCCAAAACTGGAAGAAAATCCCCCAAAAACATAGATCCACCCAAAAAACACCCTAAACCTACCTGATGTTCTCCAAAACCCACAATTTACAATTTTCCACCATGATGACCACGAGAAACCCAATGAAACCCAACGGAGACTCCAAAACACGTCAAAAACACGCCAAAAAACAACTGGATCACTAGAAAAAAACAGAAGAAAACCCCAAATACCATGAATCTGCCCCAGAAGTCCTCATAAACCTACCTGATGTTCTCCAAAACCCACAATTTACACTTTTCCACCATGATGACCACGGAAAACACAACGAAACCCAACGGAGAACCCAAAACACGTCCAAAACACCCCAAACAAGAACAGGATCACCCCCAAAAACGAAAGAAAACCCCAAAAAGCACGGATCCAATCCCAAAACCACTCTAAACGTACCTGATGTTCTCCAAATCCAAATGTCCACTCCCAACCACCATAAAACCCATTAGGAACTCAACGAAACCCAACGGAAACCCCAAAAACACCTCAAAAACACCCCAAAAAAGAACTGGATCAGAAGAAAAAACACCAAACACTATGAAGTTCCCCGCAAAACCACCCTAAACTCACCTGATCTTCTTCAAAACCCACAATCCACTCCCATTTCCCTTAACGACCAACGAGAATCCAACTAAAACCCAACGGAGACCCCAAAACAAGTCGAAAACACCCCAAACAAGAACAGGATAACCCCTAAAAAAGAAAGAAAACCCCAAAAACCATAGATCCACCCCAAAAACACACTAAACCTACCTGATGTTCTCCAAATCCCAAAGTCCACTCCCAACAAACTTAAAACACATTAGGAAATCAACGAAACGCAACGGAAACACCAAAACACGTCAAAAACACCACAACAAAAAGCGGGATCACCCCCAAAACCGAAAGAAAACCCTAAAAGCCGTTGATCCACCCCAAAAGTCCCCCTAAACCTACCTGATGTTCTCCAATACCCACAATTTACACGTTTTCACCATGATGAACAACAAGAACCCAACAAAAACAAACGGAGACCCCAAAATATGTCAAAAACACCCCAAAAAAGAATGGGACCACCCCAAAAACAGAAGAAAACGCTAAAAAAAACAGAAGAATTCAACCAAAACCATAGATTCACCACCCAGAAAAACTTAAACTCACCTGATATTCTCCAAAACCCACAATTTACACTTTTCCAACATGATGACCAACAAGAACCCAACAAAACCCAACGGAGACCCCAAAACACATCAAAAACACACCAAAAAAGAACGGGATCACCCCAGAAAAACAGAAAAAAAAAAACAAATACCATGAATCCACCCCAAAAGTCCCCCTAAACCTACCTGATGTTCTCCAAAACCCACAATTTACCCTTTTCCACCATGATGCCAACGGAAAAACCAACGAAACCCAACGGAGAACCCAAAACACATCAAAAACACCACAAACAAGAACGGAATCACCCCCAAAACTGGAACAAAATCCCCAAAAAGCACGGATCAAATCCCAAAACCACCCTAAGCCTACCTGATATTCTCCAAAACCCACTATTCAGCCTTTTCCACCAAAATGAACAAGGAAAACACAACGAAAAAAAACAGAGACCACAAAACACGTCAAAAACACACCAAACAAGACCGGAATCACCCCCAAAACTGGAAGAAAATCCCCCAAAAACATAGATCCACCCAAAAAACTCCCTAAACCTACCTGATGTTCTCCAAAACCCACAATTTACAATTTTCCACCATGATGACCACGAGAAACCCAATGAAACCCAACGGAGACCCCAAAACACGTCAAAAACACGCCAAAAAACAACTGGATCACTAGAAAAAAACAGAAGAAAACCCCAAATACCATGAATCTGCCCCAGAAGTCCTCATAAACCTACCTGATGTTCTCCAAAACCCACAATTTACACTTTTCCACCATGATGACCACGGAAAACACAACGAAACCCAACGGAGAACCCAAAACACGTCCAAAACACCCCAAACAAGAACAGGATCACCCCCAAAAACGAAAGAAAACCCCAAAAAGCACGGATCCAATCCCAAAACCACTCTAAACGTACCTGATGTTCTCCAAATCCAAATGTCCACTCCCAACCACCATAAAACCCATTAGGAACTCAACGAAACCCAACGGAAACCCCAAAAACACCTCAAAAACACCCCAAAAAAGAACTGGATCAGAAGAAAAAACACCAAACACTATGAAGTTCCCCGCAAAACCACCCTAAACACACCTGATCTTCTTCAAAACCCACAATCCACTCCCATTTCCCTTAACGACCAACGAGAATCCAACTAAAACCCAACGGAGACCCCAAAACAAGTCGAAAACACCCCAAACAAGAACAGGATAACCCCTAAAAAAGAAAGAAAACCCCAAAAACCATAGATCCACCCCAAAAACACACTAAACCTACCTGATGTTCTCCAAATCCCAAAGTCCACTCCCAACAAACTTAAAACACATTAGGAAATCAACGAAACGCAACGGAAACCCCAAAACACGTCAAAAACACCACAACAAAAAGCGGGATCACCCCCAAAACCGAAAGAAAACCCTAAAAGCCGTTGATCCACCCCAAAAGTCCCCCTAAACCTACCTGATGTTCTCCAATACCCACAATTTACACGTTTTCACCATGATGAACAACAAGAACCCAACAAAAACAAACGGAGACCCCAAAATATGTCAAAAACACCCCAAAAAAGAATGGGACCACCCCAAAAACAGAAGAAAACGCTAAAAAAAACAGAAGAATTCAACCAAAACCATAGATTCACCACCCAGAAAAACTTAAACTCACCTGATATTCTCCAAAACCCACAATTTACACTTTTCCAACATGATGACCAACAAGAACCCAACAAAACCCAACGGAGACCCCAAAACACATCAAAAACACACCAAAAAAGAACGGGATCACCCCAGAAAAACAGAAAAAAAAAAAACAAATACCATGAATCCGCCCCAAAAGTCCCCCTAAACCTACCTGATGTTCTCCAAAACCCACAATTTACCCTTTTCCACCATGATGCCAACGGAAAAACCAACGAAACCCAACGGAGAACCCAAAACACGTCCAAAACACCCCAAACAAGAACAGGATCACCCCCAAAAACGAAAGAAAACCCCAAAAAGCACGGATCCAATCCCAAAACCACTCTAAACGTACCTGATGTTCTCCAAATCCAAATGTCCACTCCCAACCACCATAAAACCCATTAGGAACTCAACGAAACCCAACGGAAACCCCAAAAACACCTCAAAAACACCTGTCCTGGTTTCAGTTAGCACAGAATTAATTTTCTTCCTAGTAGCTGGTGGAATGCTGTGTTTTGGCTTAGAATGAGAAGAGTGCTGATAACACCCCGATGCTTTAATTGTTGCAGAGCAGTGCTTATACTAAGCCAAGGACATCTCAGCCTTTGCTCTGTCCTGCCAACGGGCAGGCTGGGGGGTGCAGTAAGAGCTGGGAGGGGACAGACCCAGGACAGGTGACCCAAACTAGCCAAAGGGGTATTCCATACCATCTGACGTCATGCTAAACAATATATAGGGGTGGCTAGCCGGGGGGAGGGGGGCCGGACTGCTCGGGGTTAGGCTGGGCATCGGTCAGCGGGTGGTGAGCAATTGCATTGTGCATCACTTGTTTGTACATACTATTATTACTTTTGTATTATCACCATTGTATCATCATTATTATTATTGTTATTATTATTTTTGTTATTTTTTTTCCTGTCTTATTAAACTGTCTTTATCTCAACTCACGGGCTTCACTTTCCATTTCTCTCCCCCGTCCCAGAGAGGGAGGGGGGAGGGTGAGCGAACGGCTGCGTGGTGTTTAGCTGCCGGTCGGGTTAAACCACGACAGTCTTTTTGGCGCCCAACGTGGGGCCCGAAAGGTTGAGATAACGGCAGATCTGATCAGAGTGTGTTAAACTAAAATTGGTGGAAGGATTAGACCTGCTTAATAGTCACTTGTCATGATGCTGATTGCTTTAATCACAACTCTGCTGCGCCTGTTTTCCAAATTGAGTATTATAGTACATTATTTTCCGTATTTGCTCTCTGTAGTGTTGTTTCTCCTCTCCGGGCCCTGGTTTCAGACCATTATGGTACTAAGTGTTATAGCAATGGCTTATGAGACGATAAGATATCTGGTCATGACTCTAACTTGGTATTTATACTCAGTAACATCGTGGACTCTGTACTTTGGAAACAGCATCTTGGGAACTATTAGCAATTATACCTATTGTTTTTCTCCATTAGAGAGTCAATCTGTGGAGGGGAAAGGGGAGGATATTTTTCCTTACTTGCTTACTCTCCCTTTCTCCTTCACCACCCCTGTATCCTCCTGGGTCACTCTGCCTTCCTCCTTCACCACCCTCTTATCCCCTGAGGTTGTCACAATAGCTCTCCAAGATATTGAATATTTCTGGAATACTCAGAATACCATAGTCTTGTTGTTCTGCCTCATGAATGCACTTCAGATTCTGCTTAAAGTTAAACAACTACTTATGAAGCTCATCCGGAGATCTGCCCGGAGGCAGTATAGTTGTGGGTGGCAGGGAGTATGGGTGGATATGGGCAGGCATCTAGAGCAGTTAGCACCCCCAGTGTGTTGGAAATTCACCCCTGAACAATGGCAAAATCCTCAAAAACTGGCAGAATGCTTGAAAAAAAGGTGTAATGATTCTGGCAGTTCCAAAGTAACACAAATCATTGTAACGTGCTGGGGCCTGGCTCATGCCTATCGAGCTGCCATTGATACTGCTGTCAACTTAGTGACAGACCCTGCGGCCACTCCAAACCCTGTGACAGATCCAACGGCCACTGTGACCCCTACGGTGGATTCTGCAGCCGCTCCAGTCCCAGCTCCTGCAGCCGCTCCAGTCCCAGCTCCTGCAGCCGCTCCAGTCCCAGCTCCTGCAGCCGCTCCAGTCCCAGCTCCTGCAGCCGCTCCAGTCCCAGCTCCTGCAGCCGCTCCAGTCCCAGCTCCTGCAGCCGCTCCAGTCCCAGCTCCTGCAGCCGCTCCAGTCCCAGCTCCTGCAGCCGCTCCAGTCCCAGCTCCTGCAGCCGCTCCAGTCCCAGCTCCGGCCGCTACTCCAGTCCCAGTTCCTGCAACTGCTCCAGTCCCAGCTCCTGAAGCCGCTCCAGCTCCAGCTCCTGAAGCCGCTCCAGCTCCAGCTCCTACTGCTGCTCCAGTCCCAGCTCCTGCAACTGCTCCAGCTCCAGCTCCAGCTCCTGTAGCCGCTACAGCTCCGGTTCCTGCAACTTCCAGCAGACAGTCCTTCAAACACAGAAACGAGGAAGATTCTGACCAGGATTAGGGGGGCCCTGCCTCCAGCCAGGGGGAGGAAAGGGACAATCGAGTTTATTGGACTGTGTGGATTCGATGGCCTGGCACATCACGCGCACAGAAGTATAAGGCTTTAGTAGACACCGGTGCACAATGTACTATAATGCCATCGAGCTATAAAGGACCAGAGCCCATCTATATTTGTGGAGTGACAGGGGGATCTCAGCAGTTGACTGTATTGGAGGCTGAAGTGAGTCTGACTGGGAATGAGTGGGAAAAGCACCGCATTGTGACTGGTCCGGATGCTCCATGTATCCTTGGCATAGACTATCTTAGAAGAGGATACTGCAAGGACCCAAAAGGGTTCCGGTGGGCTTTTGGTATTGCTGCCTTAGAGACAGAGGGCATTAAACAATTATCTACCTTGCCTGGTCTCTCAGAGGACCCCTCTGTTGTGGGGTTGCTGAGGGTCGAAGAACAGCAAGTGCCAATTGCTACCACAACTGTGCACCGGCGGCAATATCGCACCAACCGAGACTCCCTGATTCCCATCCATAAGCTAATTCGTCAATTGGAGAGCCAAGGAGTGATCAGCAAGACTCATTCACCTTTCAATAGTCCCATATGGCCAGTGCGAAAGTCTAATGGCGAGTGGAGACTAACAGTGGACTATCGCGGCCTGAACGAAGTCACGCCACCACTGAGTGCTGCAGTGCCGGACATGCTGGAACTTCAGTATGAACTTGAATCGAAGGCAGCCAAGTGGTACGCCACAATTGATATCGCTAATGCATTTTTCTCCATCCCTCTAGCAGCAGAGTGCAGGCCACAATTTGCCTTCACTTGGAGGGGAGTCCAATATACTTGGAATAGGCTGCCCCAGGGGTGGAAACACAGCCCTACCATTTGCCATGGGCTGATCCAGTCTGCACTAGAGCAGGGGGAAGCTCCTGAACACCTGCAGTACATCGATGACATTATTGTGTGGGGTGACACAGCAGAGGAAGTTTTCGAGAAAGGGAAGAAAATAGTCCAAATCCTTCTGAAAGCCGGTTTTGCCATAAAACAAAATAAAGTCAAAGGACCTGCACGGGAGATCCAGTTTTTAGGAATAAAATGGCAAGATGGACGTCGTCAAATCCCAATGGATGTGATCAACAAAATAACAGCTATGTCTCCACCAACTAACAAAAAAGAAACACAGACTTTCCTAGGTGTTGTGGGGTTTTGGAGAATGCACATCCCAAATTACAGTCTGATTGTAAACCCACTCTACCAAGTAACTCGTAAGAAGAATGAGTTTGAATGGGGCCCTGAACAACGACAAGCCTTTGAACAAATCAAGCAGGAAATAGTCCATGCAGTAGCCCTTGGGCCAGTTCGAACAGGACCAGATGTAAAGAATGTGCTCTACACTGCAGCCGGGGAGAACGGCCCCACCTGGAGCCTCTGGCAGAAAGAACTTGGGGAAACTCGAGGTCGGCCTCTGGGGTTTTGGAGTCGGGGATACAGAGGATCTGAGGCCCGCTATACTCCAACTGAAAAGGAGATATTGGCAGCATATGAAGGAGTTCGATCTGCTTCGGAGGTGGTCGGTACTGAAGCGCAGCTCCTCCTAGCACCCCGATTACCGGTACTAGGCTGGATGTTCAAGGGAAGGGTCCCCTCTACGCATCATGCAACTGATGCTACATGGAGCAAGTGGGTTGCACTGATTACTCAGCGGGCTCGAATAGGAAACCCCAGTCGCCCAGGAATATTGGAAGTGATCATGGACTGGCCAGAAGGCAAATACTTTGGGATATCATCAGAGGAGGAGGTGGGTCGTGCTGAAGAAGCCCCACTGTACAACCAGTTGCCAGAGAATGAAAAGAAATATGCCCTGTTCACTGATGGGTCCTGTCGTATTGTGGGGAAGCATCGGAGATGGAAGGCTGCTGTATGGAGTCCTACGCGACGAGTTGCAGAAGCTGCTGAGGGAGAAGGTGAATCGAGTCAGTTTGCAGAAGTGAAAGCCATTCAGCTGGCTTTAGACATTGCTGAACGAGAAAAATGGCCAGTTCTCTATCTCTACACCGATTCATGGATGGTAGCAAATGCCCTGTGGGGATGGTTACAGCAATGGAAGCAAAACAACTGGCAGCGTAGGGGCAAACCTATCTGGGCTGCTGCATTGTGGCAAGATATTGCTGCTCGGGTAGAGAACCTGGCTGTGAAAGTACGCCACGTAGATGCTCATGTGCCCAAGAATCGGGCTACTGAAGAACATCAAAACAACCAGCAGGTGGATCAGGCTGCTAAGATTGAAGTAGCTCAGGTGGACCTGGATTGGCAGCATAAAGGTGAATTATTTATAGCCCGATGGGCCCATGACACCTCAGGCCATCAAGGTAGAGATGCAACATACAGATGGGCTCGTGATCGAGGGGTGGACTTGACCATGGACGCTATAGCACAGGTTATTCATGACTGTGAAACATGTGCTGCAATCAAGCAAGCCAAACGGTCAAAGCCTCTTTGGTATGGAGGACGATGGCTGAAATATAAATATGGAGAGGCCTGGCAGATTGATTACATCACACTCCCTCAAACTCGCAATGGCAAGCGCCACGTACTTACAATGGTGGAAGCAACCACCGGATGGCTGGAAACATATCCTGTGCCTCATGCTACCGCCCGGAACACCATCCTGGGCCTTGAAAAGCAAGTCCTATGGCGACATGGCACCCCAGAAAGAATAGAATCAGACAATGGGACTCACTTCCGAAACAACCTTATAGACACTTGGGCCAAAGAACATGGTATTGAATGGGTGTATCACATCCCCTATCATGCACCAGCCTCCGGGAAAGTTGAACGATACAATGGCCTGTTAAAGACTACCTTGAAAGCAATGGGCGCTGGGACGTTCAAAAACTGGGATACGCATTTGGCAAAGGCCACCTGGCTAGTCAATACTAGGGGATCTGCCAACCGAGCTGGACCTGCCCAATCAAACCTGTTACGTACTGTAGATGGGGATAAAGTTCCTGTAGTGCATGTAAAAAATATGCTGGGTAAAACAGTCTGGGCTACTCCTGCCTCAGGAAAAGGCAAACCTATTCGTGGAATTGTTTTCGCTCAGGGACCTGGATATACTTGGTGGGTGATGCAAAAGAACGGAGAGGTCCGGTGTGTACCTCAAGGAGATTTAATACTGGGTGAGAATAGCCCATGAACTGAATTGCACCATGTTAAATAGTATATTATACTGTATGTTATCACTACCATGATTACTATAGGTGACTAATTAGAATGTATGGAAAAGAGTGTAACCTGAGCATGACATAAATGGTATGGAATAAGGGGTGGATAGATGTCCTGGTTTCAGTTAGCACAGAATTAATTTTCTTCCTAGTAGCTGGTGGAATGCTGTGTTTTGGCTTAGAATGAGAAGAGTGCTGATAACACCCCGATGCTTTAATTGTTGCAGAGCAGTGCTTATACTAAGCCAAGGACATCTCAGCCTTTGCTCTGTCCTGCCAACGGGCAGGCTGGGGGGTGCAGTAAGAGCTGGGAGGGGACAGACCCAGGACAGGTGACCCAAACTAGCCAAAGGGGTATTCCATACCATCTGACGTCATGCTAAACAATATATAGGGGTGGCTAGCCGGGGGGAGGGGGGCCGGACTGCTCGGGGTTAGGCTGGGCATCGGTCAGCGGGTGGTGAGCAATTGCATTGTGCATCACTTGTTTGTACATACTATTATTACTTTTGTATTATCACCATTGTATCATCATTATTATTATTGTTATTATTATTTTTGTTATTTTTTTTCCTGTCTTATTAAACTGTCTTTATCTCAACTCACGGGCTTCACTTTCCATTTCTCTCCCCCGTCCCAGAGAGGGAGGGGGGAGGGTGAGCGAACGGCTGCGTGGTGTTTAGCTGCCGGTCGGGTTAAACCACGACAACACCCCAAAAAAGAACTGGATCAGAAGAAAAAACACCAAACACTATGAAGTTCCCCGCAAAACCACCCTAAACTCACCTGATCTTCTTCAAAACCCACAATCCACTCCCATTTCCCTTAACGACCAACGAGAATCCAACTAAAACCCAACGGAGACCACAAAAAGGGTCAAAAACACCCCAAACAAGAACGGAATCACCCCCAAAACTGGAAGAAAATCCCCCCAAAAACATAGATCCACCACAAAACGACACTAAACCTACTTGATGTTCTCCAAAACCCACAATTTACACTTTTCCAACATGATGACCAACAAGATCCCAGCAAAACCCAACGGAGACCCCAAAACACATCAAAAACACACCAAAAAAGAACGGGATCACCCCAGAAAAACAGAAAAAAAAAAACAAATACCATGAATCCACCCCAAAAGTCCCCCTAAACCTACCTGATGTTCTCCAAAACCCACAATTTACCCTTTTCCACCATGATGCCAACGGAAAAACCAACGAAACCCAACGGAGAACCCAAAACACATCAAAAACACCACAAACAAGAACGGAATCACACCCAAAACTGGAACAAAATCCCCAAAAAGCACGGATCCAATCCCAAAACCACCCTAAACCTACCTGATGGTCTCCAAAACCCACTATTCAGCCTTTTCCACCAAAATGAACAAGGAAGACACAACGAAACAAAACAGAGACCACAAAACACGTCAAAAACACACCAAACAAGACCGGAATCACCCCCAAAACTGGAAGAAAATCCCCCAAAAACATAGATCCACCCAAAAAACTCCCTAAACCTACCTGATGTTCTCCAAAACCCACAATTTACAATTTTCCACCATGATGACCACGAGAAACCCAATGAAACCCAACGGAGACCCCAAAACACGTCAAAAACACGCCAAAAAACAACTGGATCACTAGAAAAAAACAGAAGAAAACCCCAAATACCATGAATCTGCCCCAGAAGTCCTCATAAACCTACCTGATGTTCTCCAAAACCCACAATTTACACTTTTCCACCATGATGACCACGGAAAACACAACGAAACCCAACGGAGAACCCAAAACACGTCCAAAACACCCCAAACAAGAACAGGATCACCCCCAAAAACGAAAGAAAACCCCAAAAAGCACGGATCCAATCCCAAAACCACTCTAAACGTACCTGATGTTCTCCAAATCCAAATGTCCACTCCCAACCACCATAAAACCCATTAGGAACTCAACGAAACCCAACGGAAACCCCCAAAACACCTCAAAAACACCCCAAAAAAGAACTGGATCAGAAGAAAAAACACCAAACACTATGAAGTTCCCCGCAAAACCACCCTAAACTCACCTGATCTTCTTCAAAACCCACAATCCACTCCCATTTCCCTTAACGACCAACGAGAATCCAACTAAAACCCAACGGAGACCCCAAAACAAGTCGAAAACACCCCAAACAAGAACAGGATAACCCCTAAAAAAGAAAGAAAACCCCAAAAACCATAGATCCACCCCAAAAACACACTAAACCTACCTGATGTTCTCCAAATCCCAAAGTCCACTCCCAACAAACTTAAAACACATTAGGAAATCAACAAAACGCAACGGAAACCCCAAAACACGTCAAAAACACCACAACAAAAAGCGGGATCACCCCCAAAACCGAAAGAAAACCCTAAAAGCCGTTGATCCACCCCAAAAGTCCCCCTAAACCTACCTGATGTTCTCCAATACCCACAATTTACACGTTTTCACCATGATGAACAACAAGAACCCAACAAAAACAAACGGAGACCCCAAAATATGTCAAAAACACCCCAAAAAAGAATGGGACCACCCCAAAAACAGAAGAAAACGCTAAAAAAAACAGAAGAATTCAACCAAAACCATAGATTCACCACCCAGAAAAACTTAAACTCACCTGATATTCTCCAAAACCCACAATTTACACTTTTCCAACATGATGACCAACAAGAACCCAACAAAACCCAACGGAGACCCCAAAACACATCAAAAACACACCAAAAAAGAACGGGATCACCCCAGAAAAACAGAAAAAAAAAACAAATACCATGAATCCACCCCAAAAGTCCCCCTAAACCTACCTGATGTTCTCCAAAACCCACAATTTACCCTTTTCCACCATGATGCCAACGGAAAAACCAACGAAACCCAACGGAGAACCCAAAACACATCAAAAACACCACAAACAAGAACGGAATCACACCCAAAACTGGAACAAAATCCCCAAAAAGCACGGATCAAATCCCAAAACCACCCTAAGCCTACCTGATATTCTCCAAAACCCACTATTCAGCCTTTTCCACCAAAATGAACAAGGAAAACAAAACGAAACAAAACAGAGACCACAAAACACGTCAAAAACACACCAAACAAGACCGGAATCACCCCCAAAACTGGAAGAAAATCCCCCAAAAACATAGATCCACCCAAAAAACTCCCTAAACCTACCTGATGTTCTCCAAAACCCACAATTTACAATTTTCCACCATGATGACCACGAGAAACCCAATGAAACCCAACGGAGACTCCAAAACACGTCAAAAACACGCCAAAAAACAACTGGATCACTAGAAAAAAACAGAAGAAAACCCCAAATACCATGAATCTGCCCCAGAAGTCCTCATAAACCTACCTGATGTTCTCCAAAACCCACAATTTACACTTTTCCACCATGATGACCACGGAAAACACAACGAAACCCAACGGAGAACCCAAAACACGTCCAAAACACCCCAAACAAGAACAGGATCACCCCCAAAAACGAAAGAAAACCCCAAAAAGCACGGATCCAATCCCAAAACCACTCTAAACCTACCTGATGTTCTCCAAATCCAAATGTCCACTCCCAACCACCATAAAACCCATTAGGAACTCAACGAAACCCAACGGAAACCCCAAAAACACCTCAAAAACACCCCAAAAAAGAACTGGATCAGAAGAAAAAACACCAAACACTATGAAGTTCCCCGCAAAACCACCCTAAACTCACCTGATCTTCTTCAAAACCCACAATCCACTCCCATTTCCCTTAACGACCAACGAGAATCCAACTAAAACCCAACGGAGACCACAAAAAGGGTCAAAAACACCCCAAACAAGAACGGAATCACCCCCAAAACTGGAAGAAAATCCCCCCAAAAACATAGATCCACCCCAAAACGACACTAAACCTACTTGATGTTCTCCAAAACCCACAATTTACAATTTTCCACCATGATGCCAACGGAAAACCCAACGAAACCCAACGGAGACCCCAAAACACGTCAAAAACACGCCAAAAAAAAACTGGATCACTAGAAAAAAACAGAAGAAAACCCTAAAAACCATGAATCTGCCCCAGAAGTCCTCATAAACCTACCTGATGTTCTCCAAAACCCACAATTTACACTTTTCCACCATGATGACCACGGAAAACACAACGAAACAAAACAGAGACCACAAAACACGTCCAAAACACCCCAAACAAGAACGGAATCACCCCCAAAACTGGAACAAAATCCCCAAAAAGCACGGATCAAATCCCAAAACCACCCTAAACCTACCTGATGGTCTCCAAAACCCACTATTCAGCCTTTTCCACCAAAATGAACAAGGAAGACACAATGAAACCCAACGCAGACCCCAAAACACGTCAAAAACACCCCAAACAAGAACGCAATCACCCCCAAAACTGGAAGAAAATCCCCCAAAAACATAGATCCAACCAAAAAACACCCTAAACCTACCTGATGTTCTCCAAAACCCACAATTTACACTTTTCCAACATGATGACCACGAGAAACCCAATGAAACCCAACGGAGACCCCAAAACACGTCAAAAACACGCCAAAAAACAACTGGATCACTAGAAAAAAAAACAGAAGAAAACCCTAAAAACCATGAATCTGACCCAGAAGTCCTCATAAACCTACCTGATGTTCTCCAAAACCCACAATTTACACTTTTCCACCATGATGACCACGGAAAACACAACGAAACCCAACGGAGAACCCAAAACACGTCCAAAACACCCCAAACAAGAACAGGATCACCCCCAAAAACGAAAGAAAACCCCAAAAAGCACGGATCCAATCCCAAAACCACTCTAAACGTACCTGATGTTCTCCAAATCCAAATGTCCACTCCCAACCACCATAAAACCCATTAGGAACTCAACGAAACCCAACGGAAACCCCAAAAACACCTCAAAAACACCCCAAAAAAGAACTGGATCAGAAGAAAAAACACCAAACACTATGAAGTTCCCCGCAAAACCACCCTAAACTCACCTGATCTTCTTCAAAACCCACAATCCACTCCCATTTCCCTTAACGACCAACGAGAATCCAACTAAAACCCAACGGAGACCACAAAAAGGGTCAAAAACACCCCAAACAAGAACGGAATCACCCCCAAAACTGGAAGAAAATCCCCCCAAAAACATAGATCCACCCCAAAACGACACTAAACCTACTTGATGTTCTCCAAAACCCACAATTTACACTTTTCCAACATGATGACCAACAAGAACCCAGCAAAACCCAACGGAGACCCCAAAACACATCAAAAACACACCAAAAAAGAACGGGATCACCCCAGAAAAACAGAAAAAAAAAAAAACAAATACCATGAATCCACCCCAAAAGTCCCCCTAAACCTACCTGATGTTCTCCAAAACCCACAAGTTACCCTTTTCCACCATGATGCCAACGGAAAACCCAACGAAACCCAACGGAGAACCCAAAACACATCAAAAAAACCACAAACAAGAACGGAATCACCCCCAAAACTGGAACAAAATCCCCAAAAAGCACGGATCAAATCCCAAAACCACCCTAAACCTACCTGATGGTCTCCAAAACCCACTATTCAGCCTTTTCCACCAAAATGAACAAGGAAGACACAACGAAACCCAACGCAGACCCCAAAACACGTCAAAAACACCCCAAACAAGAACGCAATCACCCCCAAAACTGGAAGAAAATCCCCCAAAAACATAGATCCACCCAAAAAACACCCTAAACCTACCTGATGTTCTCCAAAACCCGCAATTTACACTTTTCCAACATGAAGACCAACAAGAACCCAGAAAACCCAACGGAGACCCCAAAACACATCAAAAACACACCAAAAAAGAACGGGATCACCCCAGAAAAACAGAAAAAAAAAAAACAAATACCATGAATCGACCCCAAAAGTCCCCCTAAAACTACCTGATGTTCTCCAAAACCCACAATTTACCCTTTTCCACCATGATGCCAACGGAAAACCCAACGAAACCCAACGGAGACCCCAAAACACGTCAAAAACACGCCAAAAAAAAAACTGGATCACTAGAAAAAAACAGAAGAAAACCCTAAAAACCATGAATCTGCCCCAGAAGTCCTCATAAACCTACCTGATGTTCTCCAAAACCCACAATTTACACTTTTCCTGCATGATGACCACGGAAAACACAACGAAACAAAACAGAGACCACAAAACACGTCCAAAACACCCCAAACAAGAACGGAATCACCCCCAAAACTGGAACAAAATCCCCAAAAAGCACGGATCAAATCCCAAAACCACCCTAAACCTACCTGATGTTCTCCAAAACCCACTATTCAGCCTTTTCCACAAAAATGAACAAGGAAAACACAATGAAACCCAACGCAGACCCCAAAACACGTCAAAAACACCCCAAACAAGAACGCAATCACCCCCAAAACTGGAAGAAAATCCCCCAAAAACATAGATCCAACCAAAAAACACCCTAAACCTACCGGATGTTCTCCAAAACCCACAATTTACACTTTTCCACCATGATGACCACGAGAAACCCAATGAAACCCAACGGAGACCCCAAAACACGTCAAAAACACCCCAAAAAACAACTGGATCACTAGAAAAAAAAAAAGAAGAAAACACTAAAAACCATGAATCTGCCCCAGAAGTCCTCATAAACCTACCTGATGTTCTCCAAAACCCACAATTTACACTTTTCCACCATGATGACCACGGAAAACACAACGAAACCCAACGGAGAACCCAAAACACGTCCAAAACACCCCAAACAAGAACAGGATCACCCCCAAAAACGAAAGAAAACCCCAAAAAGCACGGATCCAATCCCAAAACCACTCTAAACGTACCTGATGTTCTCCAAATCCAAATGTCCACTCCCAACCACCATAAAACCCATTAGGAACTCAACGAAACCCAACGGAAACCCCAAAAACACCTCAAAAACACCCCAAAAAAGAACTGGATCAGAAGAAAAAACACCAAACACTATGAAGTTCCCCGCAAAACCACCCTAAACTCACCTGATCTTCTTCAAAACCCACAATCCACTCCCATTTCCCTTAACGACCAACGAGAATCCAACTAAAACCCAACGGAGACCCCAAAACAAGTCGAAAACACCCCAAACAAGAACAGGATAACCCCTAAAAAAGAAAGAAAACCCCAAAAACCATAGATCCACCCCAAAAACACACTAAACCTACCTGATGTTCTCCAAATCCCAAAGTCCACTCCCAACAAACTTAAAACACATTAGGAAATCAACAAAACGCAACGGAAACCCCAAAACACGTCAAAAACACCACAAAAAAAAGCGGGATCACCCCCAAAACCGAAAGAAAACCCTAAAAGCCGTTGATCCACCCCAAAAGTCCCCCTAAACCTACCTGATGTTCTCCAATACCCACAATTTACACGTTTTCACCATGATGAACAACAAGAACCCAACAAAAACAAACGGAGACCCCAAAATATGTCAAAAACACCCCAAAAAAGAATGGGACCACCCCAAAAACAGAAGAAAACGCTAAAAAAAACAGAAGAATTCAACCAAAACCATAGATTCACCACCCAGAAAAACTTAAACTCACCTGATATTCTCCAAAACCAACAATTTACACTTTTCCAACATGATGACCAACAAGAACCCAGCAAAACCCAACGGAGACCCCAAAACACATCAAAAACACACCAAAAAAGAATGGGATCACCCCAGAAAAACAGAAAAAAAAAAAAAATACCATGAATCCACCCCAAATGTCCCCCTAAACCTACCTGATGTTCTCCAAAACCCACAATTTACCCTTTTCCACCATGATGCCAACGGAAAAACCAACGAAACCCAACGGAGAACCCAAAACACATCAAAAACACCCCAAACAAGAACGGAATCACCCCCAAAACTGGAACAAAATCCCCAAAAAGCACGGATCAAATCCCAAAACCACCCTAAACCTACCTGATGTTCTCCAAAACCCACTATTCAGCCTCTTCCACCAAAATGAACAAGGAAGACACAACGAAACAAAACAGAGACCAAAAAACACGTCAAAAACACACCAAACAAGAACGGAATCACCCCCAAAACTGGAACAAAATCCCCAAAAAGCACGGATCAAATCCCAAAACCACCCTAAACCTACCTGATGTTCTCCAAAACCCACTATTCAGCCTTTTCCACCAAAATGAACAAGGAAAACACAACGAAACAAAACAGAGACAACAAAACACGTCAAAAACACCCCAAACAAGAACGCAATCACCCCTAAAACTGGAAGAAAATCCCCCAAAAACATAGATCCACCCCAAAAAGACAGTAAACCCACCTGATGTTCTCCAAAACCCGCAATTTACACTTTTCCAACATGATGACCAACAAGAACCCAGCAAAACCCAACGGAGACGCCAAAACACGTCAAAAACACCCCAAAAATGAATTCGATCACCCCTCCCAAAAAAACAGAAGAAAACCCCAAATACCATGAATCCACCCCAAAAGTCCCCCTAAACCTACCTGATGTTCTCCAAAACCCACAATTTACACTTTTCCACCATGATGACCACGAGAAACCCAACGAAACCCAACGGAGAACCCAAAACACGACAAAAACACGCCAAAAAACAACTGGATCACTAAAAAAAAAAACAGAAGAAAACACTAAAAACCATGAATCTGCCCCAGAAGTCCTCATAAACCTACCTGATGTTCTCCAAAACCCACAATTTACACTTTTCCACCATGATGACCACGGAAAACACAACGAAACCCAACGGAGAACCCAAAACACGTCCAAAACACCCCAAACAAGAACAGGATCACCCCCAAAAACGAAAGAAAACCCCAAAAAGCACGGATCCAATCCCAAAACCACTCTAAACGTACCTGATGTTCTCCAAATCCAAATGTCCACTCCCAACCACCATAAAACCCATTAGGAACTCAACGAAACCCAACGGAAACCCCAAAAACACCTCAAAAACACCCCAAAAAAGAACTGGATCAGAAGAAAAAACACCAAACACTATGAAGTTCCCCGCAAAACCACCCTAAACTCACCTGATCTTCTTCAAAACCCACAATCCACTCCCATTTCCCTTAACGACCAACGAGAATCCAACTAAAACCCAACGGAGACCCCAAAACAAGTCGAAAACACCCCAAACAAGAACAGGATAACCCCTAAAAAAGAAAGAAAACCCCAAAAACCATAGATCCACCCCAAAAACACACTAAACCTACCTGATGTTCTCCAAATCCCAAAGTCCACTCCCAACAAACTTAAAACACATTAGGAAATCAACGAAACGCAACGGAAACCCCAAAACACGTCAAAAACACCACAAAAAAAAGTGGGATCACCCCCAAAACGGAAAGAAAACCCTAAAAGCCGTTGATCCACCCCAAAAGTCCCCCTAAACCTACCTGATGTTCTCCAATACCCACAAGTTACCCTTTTCCACCATGATGCCAACGGAAAACCCAACGAAGACCAACGGAGAACCCAAAACACATCAAAAACACCACAAACAAGAACGGAATCACCCCCAAAACTGGAACAAAATCCCCAAAAAGCACGGATCAAATCCCAAAACCACCCTAAACCTACCTGATGGTCTCCAAAACCCACTATTCAGCCTTTTCCACCAAAATGAACAAGGAAGACACAACGAAACAAAACAGAGACCACAAAACACGTCAAAAACACACCAAACAAGAACGGAATCACCCCCAAAACTGGAAGAAAATCCCCCAAAAACATAGATCCACCCCAAAAAGACAGTAAACCTACCTGATGTTCTCCAAAACCCGCAATTTACACTTTTCCAACATGATGACCAACAAGAACCCAGCAAAACCCAACGGAGACGCCAAAACACGACAAAAACACCCCAAAAATGAATTCGATCACCCCCCCAAAAAAAACAGAAGAAAACACCAAATACCATGAATCCACCCCAAAAGTCCCCCTAAACCTACCTGATGTTCTCCAAAACCCACAATTTACACTTTTCCAACATGATGACCACGGAAAACCCAACGAAACCCAACGGAGAACCCAAAACACGACAAAAACACGCCGAAAAACAACTGGATCACTAGAAAAGAAAAACAGAAGAAAACACTAAAAACCATGAATCTGCCCCAAAAGTCCTCATAAACCTACCTGATGTTCTCCAAAACCCACAATTTACACTTTTCCACCATGATGACCACGGAAAACACAACGAAACCCAACGGAGAACCCAAAACACGTCCAAAACACCCCAAACAAGAACAGGATCACCCCCAAAAACGAAAGAAAACCCCAAAAAGCACGGATCCAATCCCAAAACCACTCTAAACGTACCTGATGTTCTCCAAATCCAAATGTCCACTCCCAACCACCATAAAACCCATTAGGAACTCAACGAAACCCAACGGAAACCCCAAAAACACCTCAAAAACACCCCAAAAAAGAACTGGATCAGAAGAAAAAACACCAAACACTATGAAGTTCCCCGCAAAACCACCCTAAACTCACCTGATCTTCTTCAAAACCCACAATCCACTCCCATTTCCCTTAACGACCAACGAGAATCCAACTAAAACCCAACGGAGACCCCAAAACAAGTCGAAAACACCCCAAACAAGAACAGGATAACCCCTAAAAAAGAAAGAAAACCCTAAAAGCCGTTGATCCACCCCAAAAGTCCCCCTAAACCTACCTGATGTTCTCCAATACCCACAATTTACACGTTTTCACCATGATGAACAACAAGAACCCAACAAAAACAAACGGAGACCCCAAAATATGTCAAAAACACCCCAAAAAAGAATGGGACCACCCCAAAAACAGAAGAAAACGCTAAAAAAACAGAAGAATTCAACCAAAACCATAGATTCACCACCCAGAAAAACTTAAACTCACCTGATATTCTCCAAAACCCACAATTTACACTTTTCCAACATGATGACCAACAAGAACCCAACAAAACCCAACGGAGACCCCAAAACACATCAAAAACACACCAAAAAAGAACGGGATCACCCCAGAAAAACAGAAAAAAAAAAACAAATAGCATGAATCCACCCCAAAAGTCCCCCTAAACCTACCTGATGTTCTCCAAAACCCACAATTTACCCTTTTCCACCATGATGCCAACGGAAAAACCAACGAAACCCAACGGAGAACCCAAAACACATCAAAAACACCACAAACAAGAACGGAATCACCCCCAAAACTGGAACAAAATCCCCAAAAAGCACGGATCAAATCCCAAAACCACCCTAAACCTACCTGATGTTCTCCAAAACCCACTATTCAGCCTTTTCCACCAAAATGAACAAGGAAGACACAACGAAACAAAACAGAGACCACAAAACACGTCAAAAACACCCCAAACAAGAACGGAATCACCCCCAAAACTGGAAGAAAATCCCCCAAAAACATAGATCCACCCCAAAAAGACAGTAAACCTACCTGATGTTCTCCAAAACCCGCAATTTACACTTTTCCAACATGATGACCAACAAGAACCCAGCAAAACCCAACGGAGACCCCAAAACACGACAAAAACACCCCAAAAATGAATTCGATCACCCCCCCAAAAAAAACAGAAGAAAACCCCAAATACCATGAATCCACCCCAAAAGTCCCCCTAAAACTACCTGATGTTCTCCAAAACCCACAATTTACACTTTTCCACCATGATGACCACGGAAAACACAACGAAACCCAACGGAGAACCCAAAACACGTCCAAAACACCCCAAACAAGAACAGGATCACCCCCAAAAACGAAAGAAAACCCCAAAAAGCACGGATCCAATCCCAAAACCACTCTAAACGTACCTGATGTTCTCCAAATCCAAATGTCCACTCCCAACCACCATAAAACCCATTAGGAACTCAACGAAACCCAACGGAAACCCCAAAAACACCTCAAAAACACCCCAAAAAAGAACTGGATCAGAAGAAAAAACACCAAACACTATGAAGTTCCCCGCAAAACCACCCTAAACTCACCTGATCTTCTTCAAAACCCACAATCCACTCCCATTTCCCTTAACGACCAACGAGAATCCAACTAAAACCCAACGGAGACCCCAAAACAAGTCGAAAACACCCCAAACAAGAACAGGATAACCCCTAAAAAAGAAAGAAAACCCCAAAAACCATAGATCCACCCCAAAAACACACTAAACCTACCTGATGTTCTCCAAATCCCAAAGTCCACTCCCAACAAACTTAAAACACATTAGGAAATCAACGAAACGCAACGGAAACACCAAAACACGTCAAAAACACCACAAAAAAAAACGGGATCACCCCCAAAACCGAAAGAAAACCCTAAAAGCCGTTGATCCACCCCAAAAGTCCCCCTAAACCTACCTGATGTTCTCCAATACCCACAATTTACACGTTTTCACCATGATGAACAACAAGAACCCAACAAAAACAAACGGAGACCCCAAAATATGTCAAAAACACCCCAAAAAAGAATGGGACCACCCCAAAAACAGAAGAAAACGCTAAAAAAACAGAAGAATTCAACCAAAACCATAGATTCACCACCCAGAAAAACTTAAACTCACCTGATATTCTCCAAAACCCACAATTTACACTTTTCCAACATGATGACCAACAAGAACCCAACAAAACCCAACGGAGACCCCAAAACACATCAAAAACACACCAAAAAAGAACGGGATCACCCCAGAAAAACAGAAAAAAAAAAAAGCAAATACCATGAATCCACCCCAAAAGTCCCCCTAAACCTACCTGATGTTCTCCAAAACCCACAATTTACCCTTTTCCACCATGATGCCAACGGAAAACCCAACAAAGCCCAACGGAGACCCCAAAACACATCAAAAACACCACAAACAAGAACGGAATCACCCCCAAAACTGGAACAAAATCCCCAAAAAGCACGGATCAAATCCCAAAACCACCCTAAACCTACCTGATGGTCTCCAAAACCCACTATTCAGCCTTTTCCACCAAAATGAACAAGGAAGACACAACGAAACAAAACAGAGACCACAAAACACGTCAAAAACACCCCAAACAAGAACGGAATCACCCCCAAAACTGGAAGAAAATCCCCCAAAAACATAGATCCACCCCAAAAAGACAGTAAACCTACCTGATGTTCTCCAAAACCCGCAATTTACACTTTTCCAACATGATGACCAACAAGAACCCAGCAAAACCCAACGGAGACCCCAAAACACGACAAAAACACCCCAAAAATGAATTCGATCACCCCCCCAAAAAAAACAGAAGAAAACCCCAAATACCATGAATCTGCCCCAAAAGTCCTCATAAACCTACCTGATGTTCTCCAAAACCCACAATTTACACTTTTCCACCATGATGACCACGGAAAACACAACGAAACCCAACGGAGAACCCAAAACACGTCCAAAACACCCCAAACAAGAACAGGATCACCCCCAAAAACGAAAGAAAACCCCAAAAAGCACGGATCCAATCCCAAAACCACTCTAAACGTACCTGATGTTCTCCAAATCCAAATGTCCACTCCCAACCACCATAAAACCCATTAGGAACTCAACGAAACCCAACGGAAACCCCAAAAACACCTCAAAAACACCCCAAAAAAGAACTGGATCAGAAGAAAAAACACCAAACACTATGAAGTTCCCCGCAAAACCACCCTAAACTCACCTGATCTTCTTCAAAACCCACAATCCACTCCCATTTCCCTTAACGACCAACGAGAATCCAACTAAAACCCAACGGAGACCCCAAAACAAGTCGAAAACACCCCAAACAAGAACAGGATAACCCCTAAAAAAGAAAGAAAACCCCAAAAACCATAGATCCACCCCAAAAACACACTAAACCTACCTGATGTTCTCCAAATCCCAAAGTCCACTCCCAACAAACTTAAAACACATTAGGAAATCAACGAAACGCAACGGAAACCCCAAAACACGTCAAAAACACCACAAAAAAAAGCGGGATCACCCCCAAAACCGAAAGAAAACCCTAAAAGCCGTTGATCCACCCCAAAAGTCCCCCTAAACCTACCTGATGTTCTCCAATACCCACAATTTACACGTTTTCACCATGATGAACAACAAGAACCCAACAAAAACAAACGGAGACCCCAAAATATGTCAAAAACACCCAAAAAAAGAATGGGACCACCCCAAAAACAGAAGAAAACGCTAAAAAAACCCAGAAGAATTCAACCAAAACCATAGATTCACCACCCAGAAAAACTTAAACTCACCTGATATTCTCCAAAACCCACAATTTACACTTTTCCAACATGATGACCAACAAGAACCCAGCAAAACCCAACGGAGACCCCAAAACTCATCAAAAACACACCAAAAAAGAACGGGATCACCCCAGAAAAACAGAAAAAAAAAAACAAATAGCATGAATCCACCCCAAAAGTCCCCCTAAACCTACCTGATGTTCTCCAAAACCCACAATTTACCCTTTTCCACCATGATGCCAACGGAAAACCCAACGAAACCCAACGGAGAACCCAAAACACGTCAAAAACACCACAAACAAGAACGGAATCACCCCCAAAACTGGAACAAAATCCCCAAAAAGCACGGATCAAATCCCAAAACCACCCTAAACCTACCTGATGTTCTCCAAAACCCACTATTCAGCCTTTTCCACCAAAATGAACAAGGAAGACACAACGAAACAAAACAGAGACCACAAAACACGTCAAAAACACCCCAAACAAGAACGGAATCACCCCCAAAACTGGAAGAAAATCCCCCAAAAACATAGATCCACCCCAAAAAGACAGTAAACCTACCTGATGTTCTCCAAAACCCGCAATTTACACTTTTCCAACATGATGACCAACAAGAACCCAGCAAAACCCAACGGAGACCCCAAAACACGACAAAAACACCCCAAAAATGAATTCGATCACCCCCCCAAAAAAAACAGAAGAAAACCCCAAATACCATGAATCTGCCCCAAAAGTCCTCATAAACCTACCTGATGTTCTCCAAAACCCACAATTTACACTTTTCCACCATGATGACCACGGAAAACACAACGAAACCCAACGGAGAACCCAAAACACGTCCAAAACACCCCAAACAAGAACAGGATCACCCCCAAAAACGAAAGAAAACCCCAAAAAGCACGGATCCAATCCCAAAACCACTCTAAACGTACCTGATGTTCTCCAAATCCAAATGTCCACTCCCAACCACCATAAAACCCATTAGGAACTCAACGAAACCCAACGGAAACCCCAAAAACACCTCAAAAACACCCCAAAAAAGAACTGGATCAGAAGAAAAAACACCAAACACTATGAAGTTCCCCGCAAAACCACCCTAAACTCACCTGATCTTCTTCAAAACCCACAATCCACTCCCATTTCCCTTAACGACCAACGAGAATCCAACTAAAACCCAACGGAGACCCCAAAACAAGTCGAAAACACCCCAAACAAGAACAGGATAACCCCTAAAAAAGAAAGAAAACCCCAAAAACCATAGATCCACCCCAAAAACACACTAAACCTACCTGATGTTCTCCAAATCCCAAAGTCCACTCCCAACAAACTTAAAACACATTAGGAAATCAACAAAACGCAATGGAAACCCCAAAACACGTCAAAAACACCACAAAAAAAAGCGGGATCACCCCCAAAACCGAAAGAAAACCCTAAAAGCCGTTGATCCACCCCAAAAGTCCCCCTAAACCTACCTGATGTTCTCCAATACCCACAATTTACACGTTTTCACCATGATGAACAACAAGAACCCAACAAAAACAAACGGAGACCCCAAAATATGTCAAAAACACCCCAAACAAGAATGGGACCACCCCAAAAACAGAAGAAAACGCTAAAAAAAACAGAAGAATTCAACCAAAACCATAGATTCACCACCCAGAAAAACTTAAACTCACCTGATATTCTCCAAAACCCACAATTTACACTTTTCCAACATGATGACCAACAAGATCCCAGCAAAACCCAACGGAGACCCCAAAACTCATCAAAAACACACCAAAAAAGAACAGGATCACCCCAGAAAAACAGAAAAAAAAAACAAATACCATGAATCCACCCCAAAAGTCCCCCTAAACCTACCTGATGTTCTCCAAAACCCACAATTTACCCTTTTCCACCATGATGCCAACGGAAAAACCAACGAAACCCAACGGAGAACCCAAAACACATCAAAAACACCACAAACAAGAACGGAATCACCCCCAAAACTGGAACAAAATCCCCAAAAAGCACGGATCAAATCCCAAAACCACCCTAAACCTACCTGATGTTCTCCAAAACCCACTATTCAGCCTTTTCCACCAAAATGAACAAGGAAGACACAACGAAACAAAACAGAGACCACAAAACACGTCAAAAACACCCCAAACAAGAACGGAATCACCCCCAAAACTGGAAGAAAATCCCCCAAAAACATAGATCCACCCCAAAAAGACAGTAAACCTACCTGATGTTCTCCAAAACCCGCAATTTACACTTTTCCAACATGATGACCAACAAGAACCCAGCAAAACCCAACGGAGACCCCAAAACACGTCAAAAACACCCCAAAAATGAATTCGATCACCCCCCCAAAAAAAACAGAAGAAAACCCCAAATACCATGAATCCACCCCAAAAGTCCCCCTAAAACTACCTGATGTTCTCCAAAACCCACAATTTACACTTTTCCACCATGATGACCACGGAAAACACAACGAAACCCAACGGAGAACCCAAAACACGTCCAAAACACCCCAAACAAGAACAGGATCACCCCCAAAAACGAAAGAAAACCCCAAAAAGCACGGATCCAATCCCAAAACCACTCTAAACGTACCTGATGTTCTCCAAATCCAAATGTCCACTCCCAACCACCATAAAACCCATTAGGAACTCAACGAAACCCAACGGAAACCCCAAAAGCACCTCAAAAACACCCCAAAAAAGAACTGGATCAGAAGAAAAAACACCAAACACTATGAAGTTCCCCGCAAAACCACCCTAAACTCACCTGATCTTCTTCAAAACCCACAATCCACTCCCATTTCCCTTAACGACCAACGAGAATCCAACTAAAACCCAACGGAGACCACAAAAAGGGTCAAAAACACCCCAAACAAGAACGGAATCACCCCCAAAACTGGAAGAAAATCCCCCCAAAAACATAGATCCACCACAAAACGACACTAAACCTACTTGATGTTCTCCAAAACCCACAATTTACACTTTTCCAACATGATGACCAACAAGATCCCAGCAAAACCCAACGGAGACCCCAAAACTCATCAAAAACACACCAAAAAAGAACGGGATCACCCCAGAAAAACAGAAAAAAAAAAACAAATACCATGAATCCACCCCAAAAGTCCCCCTAAACCTACCTGATGTTCTCCAAAACCCACAATTTACCCTTTTCCACCATGATGCCAACGGAAAAACCAACGAAACCCAACGGAGAACCCAAAACACATCAAAAACACCACAAACAAGAACGGAATCACCCCCAAAACTGGAACAAAATCCCCAAAAAGCACGGATCAAATCCCAAAACCACCCTAAACCTACCTGATGTTCTCCAAAACCCACTATTCAGCCTTTTCCACCAAAATGAACAAGGAAGACACAACGAAACAAAACAGAGACCACAAAACACGTCAAAAACACCCCAAACAAGAACGGAATCACCCCCAAAACTGGAAGAAAATCCCCCAAAAACATAGATCCAACCAAAAAACACCCTAAACCTACCTGATGTTCTCCAAAACCCGCAATTTACACTTTTCCAACATGATGACCAACAAGAACCCAGCAAAACCCAACGGAGACCCCAAAACACGACAAAAACACCCCAAAAATGAATTCGATCACCCCCCCAAAAAAAACAGAAGAAAACCCCAAATACCATGAATCTGCCCCAAAAGTCCTCATAAACCTACCTGATGTTCTCCAAAACCCACAATTTACACTTTTCCACCATGATGACCACGGAAAACACAACGAAACCCAACGGAGAACCCAAAACACGTCCAAAACACCCCAAACAAGAACAGGATCACCCCCAAAAACGAAAGAAAACCCCAAAAAGCACGGATCCAATCCCAAAACCACTCTAAACGTACCTGATGTTCTCCAAATCCAAATGTCCACTCCCAACCACCATAAAACCCATTAGGAACTCAACGAAACCCAACGGAAACCCCAAAAGCACCTCAAAAACACCCCAAAAAAGAACTGGATCAGAAGAAAAAACACCAAACACTATGAAGTTCCCCGCAAAACCACCCTAAACTCACCTGATCTTCTTCAAAACCCACAATCCACTCCCATTTCCCTTAACGACCAACGAGAATCCAACTAAAACCCAACGGAGACCCCAAAACAAGTCGAAAACACCCCAAACAAGAACAGGATAACCCCTAAAAAAGAAAGAAAACCCCAAAAACCATAGATCCACCCCAAAAACACACTAAACCTACCTGATGTTCTCCAAATCCCAAAGTCCACTCCCAACAAACTTAAAACACATTAGGAAATCAACAAAACGCAATGGAAACCCCAAAACACGTCAAAAACACCACAAAAAAAAGCGGGATCACCCCCAAAACCGAAAGAAAACCCTAAAAGCCGTTGATCCACCCCAAAAGTCCCCCTAAACCTACCTGATGTTCTCCAATACCCACAATTTACACGTTTTCACCATGATGAACAACAAGAACCCAACAAAAACAAACGGAGACCCCAAAATATGTCAAAAACACCCCAAAAAAGAATGGGACCACCCCAAAAACAGAAGAAAACGCTAAAAAAAAACAGAAGAATTCAACCAAAACCATAGATTCACCACCCAGAAAAACTTAAACTCACCTGATATTCTCCAAAACCCACAATTTACACTTTTCCAACATGATGACCAACAAGATCCCAGCAAAACCCAACGGAGACCCCAAAACTCATCAAAAACACACCAAAAAAGAACGGGATCACCCCAGAAAAACAGAAAAAAAAAAAACAAATACCATGAATCCACCCCAAAAGTCCCCCTAAACCTACCTGATGTTCTCCAAAACCCACAATTTACCCTTTTCCACCATGATGCCAACGGAAAAACCAACGAAACCCAACGGAGAACCCAAAACACATCAAAAACACCACAAACAAGAACGGAATCACCCCCAAAACTGGAACAAAATCCCCAAAAAGCACGGATCAAATCCCAAAACCACCCTAAACCTACCTGATGGTCTCCAAAACCCACTATTCAGCCTTTTCCACCAAAATGAACAAGGAAGACACAACGAAACAAAACAGAGACCACAAAACACGTCAAAAACACACCAAACAAGACCGGAATCACCCCCAAAACTGGAAGAAAATCCCCCAAAAACATAGATCCACCCCAAAAAGACAGTAAACCTACCTGATGTTCTCCAAAACCCGCAATTTACACTTTTCCAACATGATGACCAACAAGAACCCAGCAAAACCCAACGGAGACCCCAAAACACGACAAAAACACCCCAAAAATGAATTCGATCACCCCCCCAAAAAAAACAGAAGAAAACCCCAAATACCATGAATCCACCCCAAAAGTCCTCATAAACCTACCTGATGTTCTCCAAAACCCACAATTTACACTTTTCCACCATGATGACCACGGAAAACACAACGAAACCCAACGGAGAACCCAAAACACGTCCAAAACACCCCAAACAAGAACAGGATCACCCCCAAAAACGAAAGAAAACCCCAAAAAGCACGGATCCAATCCCAAAACCACTCTAAACGTACCTGATGTTCTCCAAATCCAAATGTCCACTCCCAACCACCATAAAACCCATTAGGAACTCAACGAAACCCAACGGAAACCCCAAAAACACCTCAAAAACACCCCAAAAAAGAACTGGATCAGAAGAAAAAACACCAAACACTATGAAGTTCCCCGCAAAACCACCCTAAACTCACCTGATCTTCTTCAAAACCCACAATCCACTCCCATTTCCCTTAACGACCAACGAGAATCCAACTAAAACCCAACGGAGACCCCAAAACAAGTCGAAAACACCCCAAACAAGAACAGGATAACCCCTAAAAAAGAAAGAAAACCCCAAAAACCATAGATCCACCCCAAAAACACACTAAACCTACCTGATGTTCTCCAAATCCCAAAGTCCACTCCCAACAAACTTAAAACACATTAGGAAATCAACGAAACGCAACGGAAACACCAAAACACGTCAAAAACACCACAAAAAAAAGCGGGATCACCCCCAAAACCGAAAGAAAACCCTAAAAGCCGTTGATCCACCCCAAAAGTCCCCCTAAACCTACCTGATGTTCTCCAATACCCACAATTTACACGTTTTCACCATGATGAACAACAAGAACCCAACAAAACCCAACGGAGACCCCAAAACTCATCAAAAACACCCCAAAAAAGAATGGGACCACCCCAAAAACAGAAGAAAACGCTAAAAAAAAACAGAAGAATTCAACCAAAACCATAGATTCACCACCCAGAAAAACTTAAACTCACCTGATATTCTCCAAAACCCACAATTTACACTTTTCCAACATGATGACCAACAAGAACCCAACAAAACCCAACGGAGACCCCAAAACTCATCAAAAACACACCAAAAAAGAACGGGATCACCCCAGAAAAACAGAAAAAAAAAAACAAATACCATGAATCCACCCCAAAAGTCCCCCTAAACCTACCTGATGTTCTCCAAAACCCACAATTTACCCTTTTCCACCATGATGCCAACGGAAAACCCAACGAAACCCAACGGAGAACCCAAAACACATCAAAAACACCACAAACAAGAACGGAATCACCCCCAAAACTGGAACAAAATCCCCAAAAAGCACGGATCAAATCCCAAAACCACCCTAAACCTACCTGATGGTCTCCAAAACCCACTATTCAGCCTTTTCCACCAAAATGAACAAGGAAAACACAACGAAACAAAACAGAGACCACAAAACACGTCAAAAACACCCCAAACAAGAGCGGAATCACCCCCAAAACTGGAAGAAAATCCCCCAAAAACATAGATCCACCCCAAAAAGACAGTAAACCTACCTGATGTTCTCCAAAACCCGCAATTTACACTTTTCCAACATGATGACCAACAAGAACCCAGCAAAACCCAACGGAGACCCCAAAACACGACAAAAACACCCCAAAAATGAATTCGATCACCCCCCCAAAAAAAACAGAAGAAAACCCCAAATACCATGAATCCACCCCAAAAGTCCCCCTAAAACTACCTGATGTTCTCCAAAACCCACAATTTACACTTTTCCACCATGATGACCACGGAAAACACAACGAAACCCAACGGAGAACCCAAAACACGTCCAAAACACCCCAAACAAGAACAGGATCACCCCCAAAAACGAAAGAAAACCCCAAAAAGCACGGATCCAATCCCAAAACCACTCTAAACGTACCTGATGTTCTCCAAATCCAAATGTCCACTCCCAACCACCATAAAACCCATTAGGAACTCAACGAAACCCAACGGAAACCCCAAAAGCACCTCAAAAACACCCCAAAAAAGAACTGGATCAGAAGAAAAAACACCAAACACTATGAAGTTCCCCGCAAAACCACCCTAAACTCACCTGATCTTCTTCAAAACCCACAATCCACTCCCATTTCCCTTAACGACCAACGAGAATCCAACTAAAACCCAACGGAGACCCCAAAACAAGTCGAAAACACCCCAAACAAGAACGGAATCACCCCCAAAACTGGAAGAAAATCCCCCCAAAAACATAGATCCACCACAAAACGACACTAAACCTACTTGATGTTCTCCAAAACCCACAATTTACACTTTTCCAACATGATGACCAACAAGATCCCAGCAAAACCCAACGGAGACCCCAAAACTCATCAAAAACACACCAAAAAAGAACGGGATCACCCCAGAAAAACAGAAAAAAAAAAAACAAATACCATGAATCCACCCCAAAAGTCCCCCTAAACCTACCTGATGTTCTCCAAAACCCACAATTTACCCTTTTCCACCATGATGCCAACGGAAAAACCAACGAAACCCAACGGAGAACCCAAAACACATCAAAAACACCACAAACAAGAACGGAATCACCCCCAAAACTGGAACAAAATCCCCAAAAAGCACGGATCAAATCCCAAAACCACCCTAAACCTACCTGATGTTCTCCAAAACCCACTATTCAGCCTTTTCCACCAAAATGAACAAGGAAGACACAACGAAACAAAACAGAGACCACAAAACACGTCAAAAACACCCCAAACAAGAACGGAATCACCCCCAAAACTGGAAGAAAATCCCCCAAAAACATAGATCCACCCCAAAAAGACAGTAAACCTACCTGATGTTCTCCAAAACCCGCAATTTACACTTTTCCAACATGATGACCAACAAGAACCCAGCAAAACCCAACGGAGACCCCAAAACACGACAAAAACACCCCAAAAATGAATTCGATCACCCCCCCAAAAAAAACAGAAGAAAACCCCAAATACCATGAATCTGCCCCAAAAGTCCTCATAAACCTACCTGATGTTCTCCAAAACCCACAATTTACACTTTTCCACCATGATGACCACGGAAAACACAACGAAACCCAACGGAGAACCCAAAACACGTCCAAAACACCCCAAACAAGAACAGGATCACCCCCAAAAACGAAAGAAAACCCCAAAAAGCACGGATCCAATCCCAAAACCACTCTAAACGTACCTGATGTTCTCCAAATCCAAATGTCCACTCCCAACCACCATAAAACCCATTAGGAACTCAACGAAACCCAACGGAAACCCCAAAAGCACCTCAAAAACACCCCAAAAAAGAACTGGATCAGAAGAAAAAACACCAAACACTATGAAGTTCCCCGCAAAACCACCCTAAACTCACCTGATCTTCTTCAAAACCCACAATCCACTCCCATTTCCCTTAACGACCAACGAGAATCCAACTAAAACCCAACGGAGACCCCAAAACAAGTCGAAAACACCCCAAACAAGAACAGGATAACCCCTAAAAAAGAAAGAAAACCCCAAAAACCATAGATCCACCCCAAAAACACACTAAACCTACCTGATGTTCTCCAAATCCCAAAGTCCACTCCCAACAAACTTAAAACACATTAGGAAATCAACAAAACGCAATGGAAACCCCAAAACACGTCAAAAACACCACAAAAAAAAGCGGGATCACCCCCAAAACCGAAAGAAAACCCTAAAAGCCGTTGATCCACCCCAAAAGTCCCCCTAAACCTACCTGATGTTCTCCAATACCCACAATTTACACGTTTTCACCATGATGAACAACAAGAACCCAACAAAAACAAACGGAGACCCCAAAATATGTCAAAAACACCCCAAACAAGAATGGGACCACCCCAAAAACAGAAGAAAACGCTAAAAAAAACAGAAGAATTCAACCAAAACCATAGATTCACCACCCAGAAAAACTTAAACTCACCTGATATTCTCCAAAACCCACAATTTACACTTTTCCAACATGAGGACCAACAAGAACCCAACAAAACCCAACAGAGACCCCAAAACTCATCAAAAACACACCAAAAAAGAACAGGATCACCCCAGAAAAACAGAAAAAAAAAAACAAATAGCATGAATCTGCCCCAAAAGTCCCCCTAAACCTACCTGATGTTCTCCAAAACCCACAATTTACCCTTTTCCACCATGATGCCAACGGAAAAACCAACGAAACCCAACGGAGAACCCAAAACACATCAAAAACACCACAAACAAGAACGGAATCACCCCCAAAACTGGAACAAAATCCCCAAAAAGCACGGATCAAATCCCAAAACCACCCTAAACCTACCTGATGTTCTCCAAAACCCACTATTCAGCCTTTTCCACCAAAATGAACAAGGAAGACACAACGAAACAAAACAGAGACCACAAAACACGTCAAAAACACCCCAAACAAGAACGGAATCACCCCCAAAACTGGAAGAAAATCCCCCAAAAACATAGATCCACCCCAAAAAGACAGTAAACCTACCTGATGTTCTCCAAAACCCGCAATTTACACTTTTCCAACATGATGACCAACAAGAACCCAGCAAAACCCAACGGAGACCCCAAAACACGACAAAAACACCCCAAAAATGAATTCGATCACACCCCAAAAAAAAACAGAAGAAAACCCCAAATACCATGAATCTGCCCCAAAAGTCCTCATAAACCTACCTGATGTTCTCCAAAACCCACAATTTACACTTTTCCACCATGATGACCACGGAAAACACAACGAAACCCAACGGAGAACCCAAAACACGTCCAAAACACCCCAAACAAGAACAGGATCACCCCCAAAAACGAAAGAAAACCCCAAAAAGCACGGATCCAATCCCAAAACCACTCTAAACGTACCTGATGTTCTCCAAATCCAAATGTCCACTCCCAACCACCATAAAACCCATTAGGAACTCAACGAAACCCAACGGAAACCCCAAAAACACCTCAAAAACACCCCAAAAAAGAACTGGATCAGAAGAAAAAACACCAAACACTATGAAGTTCCCCGCAAAACCACCCTAAACTCACCTGATCTTCTTCAAAACCCACAATCCACTCCCATTTCCCTTAACGACCAACGAGAATCCAACTAAAACCCAACGGAGACCCCAAAACAAGTCGAAAACACCCCAAACAAGAACAGGATAACCCCTAAAAAAGAAAGAAAACCCCAAAAACCATAGATCCACCCCAAAAACACACTAAACCTACCTGATGTTCTCCAAATCCCAAAGTCCACTCCCAACAAACTTAAAACACATTAGGAAATCAACGAAACGCAACGGAAACCCCAAAACACGTCAAAAACACCACAAAAAAAAGCGGGATCACCCCCAAAACCGAAAGAAAACCCTAAAAGCCGTTGATCCACCCCAAAAGTCCCCCTAAACCTACCTGATGTTCTCCAATACCCACAATTTACACGTTTTCACCATGATGAACAACAAGAACCCAACAAAAACAAACGGAGACCCCAAAATATGTCAAAAACACCCCAAAAAAGAATGGGACCACCCCAAAAACAGAAGAAAACGCTAAAAAAACAGAAGAATTCAACCAAAACCATAGATTCACCACCCAGAAAAACTTAAACTCACCTGATATTCTCCAAAACCCACAATTTACACTTTTCCAACATGAGGACCAACAAGAACCCAACAAAACCCAACGGAGACCCCAAAACTCATCAAAAACACACCAAAAAAGAACGGGATCACCCCAGAAAAACAGAAAAAAAAAAAACAAATACCATGAATCCACCCCAAAAGTCCCCCTAAACCTACCTGATGTTCTCCAAAACCCACAATTTACCCTTTTCCACCATGATGCCAACGGAAAAACCAACGAAACCCAACGGAGAACCCAAAACACATCAAAAACACCACAAACAAGAACGGAATCACCCCCAAAACTGGAACAAAATCCCCAAAAAGCACGGATCAAATCCCAAAACCACCCTAAGCCTACCTGATATTCTCCAAAACCCACTATTCAGCCTTTTCCACCAAAATGAACAAGGAAGACACAACGAAACAAAACAGAGACCACAAAACACGTCAAAAACACCCCAAACAAGAACGGAATCACCCCCAAAACTGGAAGAAAATCCCCCAAAAACATAGATCCACCCCAAAAAGACAGTAAACCTACCTGATGTTCTCCAAAACCCGCAATTTACACTTTTCCAACATGATGACCAACAAGAACCCAGCAAAACCCAACGGAGACCCCAAAACACGACAAAAACACCCCAAAAATGAATTCGATCACCCCCCCAAAAAAAACAGAAGAAAACCCCAAATACCATGAATCCACCCCAAAAGTCCCCCTAAAACTACCTGATGTTCTCCAAAACCCACAATTTACACTTTTCCACCATGATGACCACGGAAAACACAACGAAACCCAACGGAGAACCCAAAACACGTCCAAAACACCCCAAACAAGAACAGGATCACCCCCAAAAACGAAAGAAAACCCCAAAAAGCACGGATCCAATCCCAAAACCACTCTAAACGTACCTGATGTTCTCCAAATCCAAATGTCCACTCCCAACCACCATAAAACCCATTAGGAACTCAACGAAACCCAACGGAAACCCCAAAAACACCTCAAAAACACCCCAAAAAAGAACTGGATCAGAAGAAAAAACACCAAACACTATGAAGTTCCCCGCAAAACCACCCTAAACTCACCTGATCTTCTTCAAAACCCACAATCCACTCCCATTTCCCTTAACGACCAACGAGAATCCAACTAAAACCCAACGGAGACCACAAAAAGGGTCAAAAACACCCCAAACAAGAACGGAATCACCCCCAAAACTGGAAGAAAATCCCCCCAAAAACATAGATCCACCACAAAACGACACTAAACCTACTTGATGTTCTCCAAAACCCACAATTTACACTTTTCCAACATGATGACCAACAAGATCCCAGCAAAACCCAACGGAGACCCCAAAACTCATCAAAAACACACCAAAAAAGAACGGGATCACCCCAGAAAAACAGAAAAAAAAAAAACAAATAGCATGAATCCACCCCAAAAGTCCCCCTAAACCTACCTGATGTTCTCCAAAACCCACAATTTACCCTTTTCCACCATGATGCCAACGGAAAACCCAACGAAACCCAACGGAGAACCCAAAACACATCAAAAACACCACAAACAAGAACGGAATCACCCCCAAAACTGGAACAAAATCCCCAAAAAGCACGGATCAAATCCCAAAACCACCCTAAACCTACCTGATGTTCTCCAAAACCCACTATTCAGCCTTTTCCACCAAAATGAACAAGGAAGACACAACGAAACAAAACAGAGACCACAAAACACGTCAAAAACACCCCAAACAAGAACGGAATCACCCCCAAAACTGGAAGAAAATCCCCCAAAAACATAGATCCACCCCAAAAAGACAGTAAACCTACCTGATGTTCTCCAAAACCCGCAATTTACACTTTTCCAACATGATGACCAACAAGAACCCAGCAAAACCCAACGGAGACCCCAAAACACGACAAAAACACCCCAAAAATGAATTCGATCACCCCCCCAAAAAAAACAGAAGAAAACCCCAAATACCATGAATCCGCCCCAAAAGTCCCCCTAAAACTACCTGATGTTCTCCAAAACCCACAATTTACACTTTTCCACCATGATGACCACGGAAAACACAACGAAACCCAACGGAGACGCCAAAACACGTCCAAAACACCCCAAACAAGAACAGGATCACCCCCAAAAACGAAAGAAAACCCCAAAAAGCACGGATCCAATCCCAAAACCACTCTAAACGTACCTGATGTTCTCCAAATCCAAATGTCCACTCCCAACCACCATAAAACCCATTAGGAACTCAACGAAACCCAACGGAAACCCCAAAAGCACCTCAAAAACACCCCAAAAAAGAACTGGATCAGAAGAAAAAACACCAAACACTATGAAGTTCCCCGCAAAACCACCCTAAACTCACCTGATCTTCTTCAAAACCCACAATCCACTCCCATTTCCCTTAACGACCAACGAGAATCCAACTAAAACCCAACGGAGACCACAAAAAGGGTCAAAAACACCCCAAACAAGAACGGAATCACCCCCAAAACTGGAAGAAAATCCCCCCAAAAACATAGATCCACCACAAAACGACACTAAACCTACTTGATGTTCTCCAAAACCCACAATTTACACTTTTCCAACATGATGACCAACAAGATCCCAGCAAAACCCAACGGAGACCCCAAAACTCATCAAAAACACACCAAAAAAGAACGGGATCACCCCAGAAAAACAGAAAAAAAAAAACAAATAGCATGAATCCACCCCAAAAGTCCCCCTAAACCTACCTGATGTTCTCCAAAACCCACAATTTACCCTTTTCCACCATGATGCCAACGGAAAAACCAACGAAACCCAACGGAGAACCCAAAACACATCAAAAACACCACAAACAAGAACGGAATTACCCCCAAAACTGGAACAAAATCCCCAAAAAGCACGGATCAAATCCCAAAACCACCCTAAACCTACCTGATGTTCTCCAAAACCCACTATTCAGCCTTTTCCACCAAAATGAACAAGGAAGACACAACGAAACAAAACAGAGACCACAAAACACGTCAAAAACACCCCAAAACAAGAACGGAATCACCCCCAAAACTGGAAGAAAATCCCCCAAAAACATAGATCCACCCCAAAAAGACAGTAAACCTACCTGATGTTCTCCAAAACCCGCAATTTACACTTTTCCAACATGATGACCAACAAGAACCCAGCAAAACCCAACGGAGACCCCAAAACACGACAAAAACACCCCAAAAATGAATTCGATCACCCCCCCAAAAAAAACAGAAGAAAACCCCAAATACCATGAATCTGCCCCAAAAGTCCTCATAAACCTACCTGATGTTCTCCAAAACCCACAATTTACACTTTTCCACCATGATGACCACGGAAAACACAACGAAACCCAACGGAGACCCCAAAACACGTCCAAAACACCCCAAACAAGAACAGGATCACCCCCAAAAACGAAAGAAAACCCCAAAAAGCACGGATCCAATCCCAAAACCACTCTAAACGTACCTGATGTTCTCCAAATCCAAATGTCCACTCCCAACCACCATAAAACCCATTAGGAACTCAACGAAACCCAACGGAAACCCCAAAAACACCTCAAAAACACCCCAAAAAAGAACTGGATCAGAAGAAAAAACACCAAACACTATGAAGTTCCCCGCAAAACCACCCTAAACTCACCTGATCTTCTTCAAAACCCACAATCCACTCCCATTTCCCTTAACGACCAACGAGAATCCAACTAAAACCCAACGGAGACCCCAAACAAGTCGAAAACACCCCAAACAAGAACAGGATAACCCCTAAAAAAGAAAGAAAACCCCAAAAACCATAGATCCACCCCAAAAACACACTAAACCTACCTGATGTTCTCCAAATCCCAAAGTCCACTCCCAACAAACTTAAAACACATTAGGAAATCAACAAAACGCAATGGAAACCCCAAAACACGTCAAAAACACCAAAAAAAAAGCGGGATCACCCCCAAAACCGAAAGAAAACCCTAAAAGCCGTTGATCCACCCCAAAAGTCCCCTAAACCTACCTGATGTTCTCCAATACCCACAATTTACACGTTTTCACCATGATGAACAACAAGAACCCAACAAAAACAAACGGAGACCCCAAAATATGTCAAAAACACCCCAAAAAAGAATGGGACCACCCCAAAAACAGAAGAAAACGCTAAAAAAAAAAAAAAAAAAAAAAAAAACAGAAGAATTCAACCAAAACCATAGATTCACCACCCAGAAAAACTTAAACTCACCTGATATTCCTCCAAAACCCACAATTTACACTTTTCCAACATGATGACCAACAAGAACCCAACAAAACCCAACGGAGACCCCAAAACTCATCAAAAACACACCAAAAAAGAACGGGATCACCCCAGAAAAACA
>NW_028137452.1:0-16678 GCF_965140915.1 Aythya marila | reverse complement strand
GACTGGTTTGGGGGTGGGGGGGCACTGGGGGGGCTGGTTTGGGGGTGGGGGGCACTGGGGGGACTGGTTTTTTGGGGGTGGGGGGCATGGGGGGGACCCTACTTTGGGGGTGGGGGGCACAGGGGGGACCCCAATTTGGGAATGGGGGGCACTGGGGGGGCTGGTTTGGGGGTGGGGGGTGGGGGGGGGCTGGTTGGGGGGCAGTGGGGGGACTGGTTTGGGGTGGGGGGGGGGCACTGGGAGGACTGGTTTGGGGGGGGAATGAGGCTGGATTTGGGGGTGGGGGGACCCCAGTTTGGGGAGGGGGTGGCACTGAGGGGACTCCAGTTTGGGGCTGGGTGGGACTGGTTTGGGGGTGGGGGGCACTGGGAGGACCCCAGTTAAGGGGGGGCACTGTTTGGGGGTCCCCACTTTGGGGGGGGGGCATTTTGGGGACCCAGAACAGCAGGGCTCCAGCTCCCCCCCCTCTACCTTTGACCCCCCCCGGTGTCCCCATCCCTTCCCCAATGTCCCCGTCCCCCCCCCGTGTCCCTGTCCCCCCCCCTTGATGTCCCCGTCCCCCCCCGTGCCCCCCCCCAGGTCGTGGACCTCCTGAACCAGGCGGCGCTGGTGGGCACCGACTCCAAATCACCATCCTCAAGCAGGTGGGGGGGTTGGGGGGGGGCACATCCTACCCCGGGGGGGGGCACCACGACCCCCCCCCCTCACCCTATGTCCCCCCCCCCTCACCTTGTGTCCCCCCCCCCCCCCCCAGGGCAGGAGCTGATCATCAACAAGGACCCGACGCTGCTGGATAATTTCCTCGATGTGAGTAAAAAGGGGGGGGACACGGGGTGGGGGGGGGGGGGACATGGGGTGGAGGGGGGGGACATGGGGTGGGAGGGGGGGCACGGGATGGAGGGGGGGGACGCGGGGTTGGGGGGGGACACAGAGTGGGGGGGGAACAAGGGGTGAAGGGGGGGGACTCAGGGTGAAGGGGGGGACACGGGGTCAGGGGGGGACACGGGGTGGGGGGGGATATAGGTGGGGGGGGACGCAGGGTCGGGGGGGGACACACGGGGTGAAGGGAGGGGACACGGGGGTGGGGGGGGTCATGGGGTTGGGGGGGGACACGGGGTGGAGGGGGGGGACACAGGGTTGGGGGGCGTCATGGTGGGGGGGGACATGGGGTTGGGGAGGGGACGTGGGGTGAAAGGGGGGGGACACGGGGTCGGGGGGAGGCATGGGGGGGGGACATGGGGTGGAGGGGGGGGACACGGGATGGGGGGGAAACGGGGTGGGGGGGGGACGCAGGGTTGGGGGGGGGACACGGGGTCAGGGGGGAGACGCGGGGTGGGGGGGGGACACCGGGACGGATCCTGCTGGGTGCTGAGCCCCCCCCTTTTTTTTTTGACCCCCGCCCTTTTTTTTGCCCCCCTTTTTTTTTTTGCTCCCCTTTTTTTTTTGCCCCCCCTTTTTTTCTCCCCCCCTATTTTTTTTTGCCCCCCTTTTTTTTCCCCCCCCCCTTTTTTTTTGCCCCCCCCTTTTTTTTTTTGCCCCCCCCCCTTTTTTTCCCCCCCCCCTTTTAGGAGATCATCGCCTTCCAAGCCGACAAATCCATCGAGGTGCGCAAGTTCGTGGTGGGCTTCATCGAGGAGGCGTGGTAAGAGAAAACGGGGAGGTTATTTTGGGTCAAAAAAAGCCGTTTTCGGCGCTTTTTTTTTTTTGGGCTGAAAAAACGGAAAAATGGGAAAAATCTCGCAGCAAGCGGGACATCGAGCTGCTGCTGAAGCTGATCGCCAACCTCAACATGCTGCTGAAGGACGAGAACGTCAACGTGGTGAAGAAAGCCATCCTCACCATGACGCAGCTCTACAAGGTGGCCCTGCAGGTGAGCGCCTCCGGGGGAGCACCCATGGGTGCCCAAGGTGGCAGGGGGCCACCCTTGGGTGCCAGGGGGGGGTCACCCTGAGGTTTTGCCGGTCGCTTGCAGTGGATGGTGAAGTCGAAAGCCATCAGCGAGCTGCAGGAGGCGTGCTGGGAGATGGTGGCGGCCATGGGGGCACCCATGGGTGCCCGATTTGGGGGATGGGGGCCACCCTTGGGTGCCCGGGGTGGGGGGGGTCACCCCGAGGTTGTGCCGGTCGCTTGCAGTGGATGGTGAAGTCGAAAGCCATCAGCGAGCTGCAGGAGGCGTGCTGGGAGATGGTGGCGGCCATGGCCAGCGACATCATCCTGCTGCTGGACTCGGACAACGACGGGGTGCGCACGCACGCCATCAAGTTCGTGGAGGGGCTGATTGTCACCCTGTCCCCCCGCGTGGCCGACTCCGACGTCCCCAAGCGCCACGAGAACGACATCAGCCTGGAGCGCATCCCCAAGGACCACCCCTACATTAAATACAGTGAGCCGCCGCGCCGCCCCAAAAGCCCCCGACCCCGTGTCCCTGCGTCTCCGTGCCCCCGTGTCCCTTTGTCCCCGTCCCCATGTCCTGATGTCACCGTATCCCTGCGTCCCCGTGTTCCTATATCCCTGCGTCCCCGTGTCCCCATGTCCCCATGTCCCCGTGTCCCCATATCCCCATGTCCCCATGTCCCCGTGTCCCCATGTCCCCATATCCCTGTGTCCCCATATCCCCGTGTCTTCATGTTCCTATATCCCTGCGTCCCCATGTCCCCATGTCCCCGTGTCCCCATATCCCCCTGTCCCCATATCCCCATGTCCCCATGTCCCCATATCCCCACATCCCCACGTTCCTATATTCCTGTCCTCACGTTCCCATATCCACGCGTCCCCATATCCTAAAGTCTCTATATTCCCATATCCCCATGTCCCTTTGTCCCCGTCCCCATGTCCTTTTGTCCCCATATCCCCGCATCCCTGTATCCCCACATCCCCATATGTGTCCCTGTGTCCCCATGCGTGTCCCCATGTCCCAAGTCCCTCCATCCCCATGTCCCCACATCCCTGTGCCCCCACGTGTGTCCCCATGTCCCTCCATCCCCATATCCGCGTGTCCCCATGTCCTTTTGTCCCCATATCCCCACATCCCCATATGTGTCCCTGTGTCCCCACGTGTGTCCCCATGTCCCAAGTCCCTCCATCCCCATGTCCCCCCGTGCCCCCACACGTGTCCCCAAGTCCCTACATCCCAGTGTCCCTGTGTCCCTACATGTCCCTGCATCCCCGTGCCCTCACATCCCTGTGTCCCCACGTGTGTCCCCATATCCCTGCATCCCTCCATCCCCATGTCCCCCCATGCCCCCACGCGTGTCCCCATGTCCCTCCATCCCCATATCCTTGTGTCCCCATGTCCTTTTGTCCCCATATCCCCGCATCCCTGTATCCCCGCATCCCCATATGTGTCCCTGTGTCCCCATGTGTGTCCCCATGTCCCAGGTCCCTCCATCCCTGTGTCCCCACGTGTGTCCCCATATCCCTGCATCCCTCCATCCCCGCATCCCCCCGTGACCCCACGTGTGTCCCCATGTCCCTCCATCCCCATATCCTTGTGTCCCCATGTCCTTTTGTCCCCATATCCCCACATCCCTGTATCCCCACATCCCCATATGTGTCCCTGTGTCCCCACATGTGTCCCCATGTCCCAAGTCCCTCCATCCCCATGTCCCCACATCCTTGTGCCCCCACGTGTGTCCCCACCTCCCCGTGCCCCCATATCCCTTCACCCCTGTGTCCCCACGTGTGTCCCCATGTCCCAAGTCCCTCCATCCCCGCGTCCCCCCGTGCCCCCACGCATGTCCCCAAGTCCCTCCATCCCCATGTCCCCACATCCCTGTGCCCCCACGCGTGTCCCCATATCCCTGCATCCCTCCATCCCCGCGTCCCCCCGTGCCCCCACGTGTGTCCCCATGTCCCAGGTCCCTCCATCCCTGTGTCCCCACGTGTGTCCCCATGTCC
The DNA here is from genome assembly GCF_965140915.1 of Aythya marila. NCBI lineage: Eukaryota > Metazoa > Chordata > Aves > Anseriformes > Anatidae > Aythya > Aythya marila. The sequence goes on along the minus strand of NW_028137452.1, from coordinate 12,781 downwards.
CAAGTCCCTCCATCCCCGCGTCCCCCCGTGCCCCCACGCGTGTCCCCAAGTCCCTCCATCCCCATATCCCTGTGTCCCCATGTCCTTTTGTCCCCATATCCCCACATCCCTCTATCCCCACATCCCCATATGTGTCCCTGTGTCCCCATGCATGTCCCCATGTCCAAGTCCCTACATCCCCATGTCCCCCTGTGCCCCCACGCGTGTCCCCATGTCCCTCCATCCCCATATCCCTGTGTCCCCATGTCCTTTTGTCCCCATATCCCTGCATCCCTCCATCCCCGCGTCCCCCCGTGCCCCCACGCGTGTCCCCATGTCCCAAGTCCCTCCAACCCGGTGTCCCCACGTGTCCCCCCCCCCTCTTTGTCCCCGCAGACGTGCTGTGGGAGGAGGGCAAGGCGGCGCTGGAGCAGCTGCTGAAGTTCATGGTGCACCCGGCCATCTCCAGCATCAACCTGACGGCCGCGCTGGGCTCCTTGGCCACCATCGCCCGCCAGCGCCCCATGTTCATGGCCGAGGTCATCCAGGCCTACGAGACCCTGCACGGTGAGCGCCCCTTTGGGGGGGGGTGGGAAGGGGGCTGGGGACGGCGGGGAGGGACCCCCGGGGTCCCCACTGCCACCTCCTGTTGGGGTTGGGGTCCCAGATACCCGATGTCCCCGCTGCCACCTCCTGTTGGGGTTGGGGTCCTGGACCCCTGGTGTCCCTACACCACCTCCTATTGGGGTTGGGGTCCTGGATCCCGGTGTCCCCACACCACCTCCTATTGGGGTTGGGGTCCTGGATCCCGGTGTCTCCACTGCCACCTCCTTTTGGGGTTGAGGTCCCAGATTCCTGGTGTCTCCACTGCCACCTCCTTTTGGGGCTGGGGTCCCAGATCTCTGCTGTCCCCATTACCAACTCTCACAGGGGTTGGGGATCAGGTGTCCTGAGTCCTCAGTGCCCCCACACCACCTCCTATTGGGGTTGGGGTCCTGGATCCCTGATGTCCCCACTGCCACCTCCCTTAGGGGCTGGTGTCTGGGTGTCCTGGATCCCAGTGTCCTCATCTGCCACCTCCTATTGGGTCTGGGGTCTGGGTGTACTGAGTCCCCAGTGTCCCCCCCCCACCTCCTTTTGGGGTTGGGGTTCCGGACCCCCAGTGTCCCCCCCCCACCTCCTATTGGGGTTGGGGTCCTGGATCCCCACTGTCCCCTCCCCACCTCCTATTGGGGTTGGGGTCCCATATCCCCGATGTCCCCACTGCCACCTCCTTTTGGGGTTGGGGTCCTGGATCCCTGCTGTCCCCGTTGCCACCTTCCCTAGGGTTTGGGGTCTGGGTGTCCTGGATCCTGGTGCCCCCACACCACCTCCTATTGGGGTTGGGGTCCCAGATCCCCGATGCCCCCCCCCCACCTCCTTTTGGGGTTGAGCTCCCAGATCCCCTCTTTCCTCCCCTCCACCTCATTTCGGTGCTGCTCTCTGTGTATCCCGTCCCCCCGTGCGTCCCCAACACCTCCCCACCGTTGTTGTGCCCCCCCCCCCTTTCTTCACAGCCAACCTGCCCCCCACCCTGGCCAAGTCTCAGGTGAGCAGCGTGCGCAAGAACCTGAAGCTTCACCTGCTGAGCGTGCTGCGCCACCCGGCCTCGGGGGACTTCCAGGCTCAGATCACCACCCTGCTGGTCGACCTGGGCACCCAGCAAGCCGAAATCGCCCGCAGCATGCCCAGCCCCCGCGACGCCCGCAAGCGCCCCCGCGACGAGCCCGACGCCACCCTCAAGAAGATGAAGATCGGTGAGGGGTGGTAGGGCAGGGGGGGGGACGGGGGGACAAGGCGGGGGGGACTCCTCGTGATTTTTGGGGTTGTAATGGGCCTCCTGGGGTCCTCACAGTGCCACCCGGGGTCCTCCTGGGGTCCCCCAGGGGCCTCCCAGTGCCTTTCTGGGGACACTGGGGGCAAGTGGAGTGGCTTTAGAGACCCCCAGGGTCCTCCCAGGGTCTTCCTGGGGTCCCCCAGGGTCCTCCCAGTGTCCCCCAAGACCTCCTGGGGTCCTCCTGGGGTCCCCCAGGGTCCTTCCAGTGCCTTTCTGGGGACACTGGGGGCAAGTGGAGTGGCTTTAGAGACCCCCCGGGGTCTTCCCAGTGCCTCCCAGGGTCCTCCCATTGCCTCCCAGGGTCCTCCCAGTGCCCCCCAGGGTCCTCCTGGAGTCCCCCAGGGTCCTCCCAGTGTCCCCCAAGACCTCCCAGTGCCTCCCGGGGTCCTCCTGGGGTCCCCCAGGGTCCTCCCAGTACCCTTCTGGGGACACTGGAGGCATGTGGAGTGGCTTTAGAAACCTCCCAGTGCCTCCCAGGGTCCTCCCAGTGGCTTCCTGGGAACACTGGGGGTAGGTGGAGTGGCTTTAGAGACCCCCAGCGTCCTCCCAGTGCCTCCCGGGGTCCTCCTGGAGTCCCCCAGAGTCCTCCCAGTACCCTTCTGGGAACACTGGGAGTAGGTGGAGTGGCTTTAGAGACCCTCCAAGACCTCCCAGTGCCTCCCAGGGTCCTCCCAGTAACCCTCAGGGTCCTTCCAGTGCCTATCTGGGGACACTGGGGGTAGGTGGAGTGGCTTTAGAGACCCCCAGCGTCCTCCCAGTGCCTCCCGGGGTCCTCCTGGAGTCCCCCAGAGTCCTCCCAGTACCCTTCTGGGAACACTGGGAGTAGGTGGAGTGGCTTTAGAGACCCTCCAAGACCTCCCAGTGCCTCCCAGGGTCCTCCCAGTAACCCTCAGGGTCCTTCCAGTGCCTATCTGGGGACACTGGGGGCAGGTGGAGTGGCTTTAGAGACCCCCAGGGTCCTCCCAGGGTCTTCCTGGGGTCCCCCAGGGTCCTCCCAGTGTCCCCCAAGACCTCCCAGTGCCTCTCAGGGTCCTCCCAGTGCCCTCCAGGGACCTCCTGGGGTTACTGGGGATAGGCAGGGTGGCCTTAGTGCCCCCCAGGGTCCTCCCAGTACCTTTCTGGGGACACTGGGGGCAAGTGGAGTGGCTTTAGAGACCCCCAGGGTCTTCCCAGGGTCCTCCCAGTACCTTCCTGGGAACACCGGGGGCAGGTGGAGTGGCTTTAGAGATCCCCAGGGTCCTCCCAGTGCCCCCCAGGGTCCTCCTGGAGTCCCCCAGGGTCCTCCCAGTACCCTTCTGGGGACACTGGAGGCAGGTGGAGTGGCTTTAGAGACCTCCCAAAACCTCCCAGTGCCTCCCAGGGTCCTCCCAGTACCCTTCTGGGGACACTGGAGGCAGGTGGAGTGGCTTTAGAGACCTCCCAAGACCTCCCAGTGCCTCCCAGGGTCCTCCCAGTACCCTTCTGGGGACACTGGAGGCAGGTGGAGTGGCTTTAGAGACCTCCCAAGACCTCCCAGTGCCTCCCAGGGTCCTCCCAGTACCCTTCTGGGGACACTGGAGGCAGGTGGAGTGGCTTTAGAGACCTCCCAAGACCTCCCAGTGCCCCCCGGGGTCCTCCCAGTAACCTCCCAGTGCCCTCCAAGGACCTCCTGGGGGTACCGGGGATAGGCAGGGTGGCCTTAGTGCCCCCCAGGGTCCTCCCAGTGCCTCCCAGTATCCTCCCAGTACCTTCCTGGGGACACTGGGGACAGGCACAATGGCCTTACAGCTGTCCCGTTGTCATCCTGGGGACACTGTGGGCAGCTGGGGTGACCTTAGAGCCCCCCAGGGTCCCCGCAGTGCCCCCCAGTACCCTCCCAGTTCCCTCCCAGTTCCCTCCTGAGGCCAACTGGTGCCACGACGCCCCCCTGCGTCCCCTCGGGACCACCTCGGGGGGCTTCCCTGACCCCTCCTCCACCCCCCGCAGAGCCCCCGCTGGGGGAGGACGACGAGGACAAGGACCTGGAGGCGGTGGCGGTGGCAGCCCCCAAGGGGGGGTCCCAGGCCAGCGCCCCCTCCGACACCGACATCACCGCCGAGTTCCTGCAACCCCTGCTCACCCCGGAGAACGTTGCCAACCTGGTCAGCGGGGGGACACCCGCATTTGGGGGGGGGACACCCGCATTCGGGGGGGGTCACACGCATTTGGGGGGGGGTCCTGAGCCTCGTGGGACCCCCCCCAGGTGCTGATCAGCATGGTGTACCTGCCCGAGGCCATGCCAGCCTCTTTCCAAGCCACCTACACGCCGGTGGAGTCGGCGGGCACCGAGGCGCAAATCAAGCACCTCGCGCGCCTGATGGCCACGCAGATGACGGCAGCGGGGCTGGGCCCTGGTAAAATCATGATTTATTTTTTTTTTGGGGGGGGGTCTGAATTAAATTTGGGGTCCTGCCGCTCATCTTTGTCCTCCCCGTGGCAGGCGTGGAGCAGACGAAGCACCTGAAGGAGGAACCCAAGGAGGAGAAGGCGGCCAAGCCGGAGAGCGTGGTGATCAAGCGGCGCCTCTCGGCGCTGGCGCAGGGTCAGGCCATCGCCGTGCTGGGGGCGCAGGGCTCGGCCGGGGGGGGCGCCGAGGAGGAAGCCCCCCAGACCAAACGGAGGCCGGAGCCCATCATGCCGGCCACGCAGCCGCGGTGAGACCCCCCCCCCCTCCCGAGATGAGGGTTTTGGGGTGAAACGGGACGCGTTTGGGTGCTGAGGTTCTCAGGGAAAGCCCGGTGCTGCCCCTTTTGGTTTTGGGGTGAAATGGGACGCGTTTGGGTGCCGAGGTCCCTTTTTTGGGTGAAATGCCACCTATTTGGGTGCCGAGGTCCCGTTTTTGGGGCAAAATGACACTCATTTGGGTGCTGAGGTCCCATTTTTTAGGCAAAATGCTGCCTGTTTGGGTGTTGAGGTCCCTTTTTTGGGTGAAATGACACCAGTTTGGGTGCCAAGGTCCCTTTTTTGGGGCAAAATGACACTCATTTGGGTGCCGAGGTCCCATTTTTGTGCTGAAACACCGCTCATTTGGGTGCCGAGGTCCCATTTTTGAGCTGAAACACCGCCCGTTTGGGTGCCGAGGTCCCATTTTTGGGTGAAACACTGCCCGTTTGGGTGCTGAGGTCCCTTTTTTGGGGCAAAACGACACCCATTTGGGTGCCGAGGTCCCTTTTTTGGGCTGAAACGCCACCCATTTGGGTGCCAAGGTCCCTTTTTTGGGGCAAAATGACACTCATTTGGGTGCTGAGGTCCCATTTTTGGGCTGAAACACCACCCGTTTGGGTGCCGAGGTCCCATTTTTGGGCTGAAACACCACCTGTTTGGGTGCCGAGGTCCCATTTTTGGGGCAAAACACCACCCATTCGGGTTCCGAGGTCCCTTTTTTGGGCAAAACACCACCCATTTGGGTGCTGAGGTCCCTTTTTTGGGGGAAATACCACCCATTCGGGTGCCGAGGTCCCTTTTTTGGGCCGAAACCCCTCCCGTTTGGGTGCTGAGCCCCTCCTATCCCGCAGGCTGGCGGGCGCGGGGGGCCGCAAGAAGGTGTTCCGCCTGAGCGACGTGGTGAAGCCGCTGAGCGACGTGCAGGTGGAGAAGCTGAAGCTGGGCGCCGTCACCCGCATCCTGCGCGCCGAGCGCGCCGTCGCCTGCAGCGGAGCCGCCCAGGTCCGGCACCCTCCCTCCTGATGTTCCAAAAAAAAACAAAAACAAAAAAAAAAAAACCCAAACCCAACGTTTTTCTCCATCCTAGGCTCGCGTGAAGATCCTGGCGGCGCTGGTGACGCACTTCGAGGTGCCGCTGCAGAGCGAGCTGCTGGCTTTCGTGCTGGAGGACGTCCGCGGGCGCCTGGATTTGGCTTTCGCGTGGCTCTTCCAGGAGTACAACGCCTACCTGAGCCGTGGCCCCCCCGGCCTGCAGCGCTACGACGACTGCCTCATCGGGCTCCTCTCCGGCCTCCAGGAGAAGCCAGACCAGAAGGATGGGTGGGGGACGGGGCGCGGGGCGCGGGGTGGGGATGGGGAGGTGAGGGTGGGGACGCTGGGATGGGGTGGGGGCAATGGGATGGGGATGGGGACACCAGGATGGGGATGGGGACACCAGGATGGGGACACCAGGACAAGGACAGGACTGTTGGGATGGGGACGCTGGGATGGGGATGGGGACACTGGGATGGGGATGGGGACACTGGGATGGGGATGTGGAGATGGGGATGGGGACACTGGGATGGGGATGGGGACACCGGGCTGGGGCCACCAGGACAAGGACAGGACTGTTGGGTTGGGGATGCTGGGATGGGGATGGGGAAACTGGGATGGGGATGGGGAAACCGGGATGGGGAAACTGGGATGGGGATGGGGACACCAGGACAAGGACAGGGCCACCGGGATGGGGATGGGAAAACCAGGATGGGGATGGGGACACTGGGATGGGAATGGGGCCCCCTTAGGGTCCCAAACCACCCCCTTAAGGTCCCAAATCGCCCCTTAAGGTCCTGAACTGCCCCCTTAGTGTCCCAAATCGCCCCCTTAGTGTCCCAAATCGCCCCCATAGGGTCCCAAATTGCCCACATAGGGTCCCAAATCTCCCCCTTAGTGTCCCAAACCACCCCCTTAAGGTCCCAAATCGCCCCTTAAGGTCCCAAACTGCCCCCTTAGTGTCCCAAATCGCCCCCAGAGGGTCCCAAACTATCCCCATACGGGTCCCAAACCGCCCCCATCGGGTCCCCACCCCCGGGTCCCGGCCCCCCCCCCACACCATCCCCGTCCCCGCAGGGTTTTCACCAAGGTGGTGCTGGAGGCGCCGCTGATCACCGAGAGCGCGCTGGAGGTGATCCGCAAATACTGCGAGGACGAGGTGGGCGCCAGGGGAGGGGGCTCAGGGAGGGGGCAGCGGGGCCGGGGCCGGGCGGTGACGTGTCCCCGTGTGTCCCCTCCCCGTGTGTCCCCCCCCCCCAGAGCCGGACCTACCTGGGGATGTCCACGCTGCGCGACCTCATCTTCAAGCGACCCTCGCGGCAGTTCCAGTACCTGCACGTGCTGCTGGACCTCAGCTCCCACGAGAAGGACAAGGTGGGGGCGGCGCGGGGACACCCCCGGGGACATCCCCGGGGTGGGGACACCCCCGGGGACATCCCCGCGGTGGGGACGTCCCCGTCATGGCCCCACCGTGGGGACGTCCCCCGTGATGGTGGCATCCCTGTGCTGGCGAGGTCCCCACACTGGTGGTGTCTCCGTGCCGGTGACATCCCCACACTGGTGATGTCCCCATGCTGGTGACATCCCCATGATGGTGATGTCCCTATACTGGTGACATCCCCACAACGGTGACGTCCCCATGCTGGTGACATCCCTGTGCTGGTGATGTCCCCATGATGATTATGTCCCCGTGCCAGTGGTGTCCCCACTCTGGTGACGTCCTCGTGCTGGTGATGTCCCAACCGTGCCAGTGACATCCCCATGCTAGTGACATCCCTACGGTGGCAATGTCCCCGTGCCGGTGCCATCCCTGTGCCGGTGACATCCCCACGATGGCGATTATCCCAATAATCCCAAATTATGCCCCTGTGCCGGTGATGTCCCCACTCTGGTGACATCCTCGTGCCAGTGACGTCCCCGTGCCGGTGCCATCCCTATGATGGCAATGTCCCCATGCTGGTGACATCCCCACGATGATGATATCCCCGTGCCAGTGCCATCCCCATGCCGGTGCCACCCCTACGATGGTGACATCCCCGTGCCAGTGCCGTCCCCGTGCCGGTGCCGTCCCCGTGCCGGTGCCACCCCTATGATGGCGATGTCCCCGTGCCGGTGACGTCCCCACCCTGGTGCCACCCCCTCCCCTCAGGTCCGGCAGCAGGCTCTGCTCTTCATCAAGCGCATGTACGAGAAGGACCAGCTGCGGGACTACGTGGAGAAATTCGCCCTCAACTACCTGCAGCTCCTGGTGCACCCCAACCCGCCCTCCGTCCTCTTCGGGGCCGACAAGGACACCGGTGAGCCCGCGGGGACCACGGGGGCCACCCAAAGGTGGGGGACATCAAGGTGACAAGGGTGTCCCGCAGAGGTGGCGGCGCCCTGGACGGAGGAGACCATCAAGCAGTGCCTCTACCTCTACCTGGCGCTGCTGCCCCACAACCACAAGCTGATCCACGAGCTCGCCTCCGTCTACACCGAGGCCATCGCCGACATCAAGCGCACCGTGCTGCGGGTCATCGAGCAGCCGGTGAGCTTTGGGGACACCCCGGGGGGACCCTTGGGGACGTTGGGGACCTTGTGGGGACGCTGGGGATGCCGCTCGTGCCGCAGATCCGCGGGATGGGGATGAACTCGCCCGAGCTGCTGCTGCTGGTGGAGAACTGCCCCAAGGGCGCCGAGACGCTGGTGACGCGCTGCCTGCACAGCCTGACGGATAAAGGTAGGGACGGGGACACGTGGGGACACCCCTTGGGGACACGTTGTCATTGGGTGGCCCCCTCCTCATTCCTTCCTCCTCCTCCTCCTCCTCGCAGTGCCGCCCTCGCCCGAGCTGGTGAAGCGCGTCCGGGACCTGTACCACAAGCGGCTGCCGGACGTGCGCTTCCTCATCCCCGTCCTCAACGGGCTGGAGAAGGTGGGGGCGTCCCCCCCGTGTCCCCTGTCCCCGTGTCCCCGTGTCCCCAACCCCGTTTTCCCGTCTTGTGTCCTCGTCCCCATCCCTGTGTCCCCATCCCTGTCCCAACCCCATTCCAAGTCTCCTGGCCCCATCCCTGTGGCCCCATCTCGTGTCCTGACCCCTATGCCCTGTCCCCATCCCCGTGTCCCCATCCCAGTGACCCCATTCCCACCCCATGTCCCCATCCCATGTCCCCAACCCTTCACCCCGTTCCCCATCTCCTGTCCCCATTCTGTGTCCCTATTCCCATCCTGTGTCCCCATTCCCTACACCCCATGTCCCCATCCCCATGTCCCCATCTCGTGTCCTGACCCCTACACCATGTCCCCATCTCCGTGTCCCCATCCCTGTGTCCCTGTCCCCATCCTGTGTCCCCATCCCATGTCCTGACCCCTACACCCCATCTCCTGTCCCCATCCCATGTCCTTGTCCCTATCCCCGTGTCCTGTCCCCATCCCCATGTCCCCAACCCCATTTTCCCATCCTATGTCCCCATCGTGTGTCCCCATCCCATGTCCCCAACCCTACACCCCGTTCCCCATCTCCATGTTCCTGTCCCCATTCTGTGTCCCCATTCCCTACACCCCGTGTCCCCATCTCGTGTCCTGACCCCTACACCCTGTCCCCATCTCCGTGTCCCCATCCCAGTGACCCCATTCCCACCCCGTGTCCCCACCCCGTGTCCCCACCCCTACACCCCATTCCCCATTTTTTGTCCCAATCCCGTGTCCTGTCCCCTCCCCTTGCCCCCCTCCCCATTTTCCCATCCTGTGTCCCCCTCCCCGTGTCCCCTCCCTGTCCCCTCCGCCCGGCGCTCGGGGTCAGCGCTGAGGGGGCCGTGGTTTTGGGGCAGAAAGAGGTGATCCAGGCGCTCCCCAAGCTCATCAAGCTCAACCCCATCGTGGTCAAGGAGGTCTTCAACCGCCTGCTGGGGACGCAGCACGGTAGGGACCCCCCCGGGGACAGTCCTGGAGGGGGGGGGACGTGGGATGGGAGACCCCCCCAGGGATGATTCTGGTGCCAGATTTGGGGACACCGAGCCACTGCAGTGCCAGATTTGGGGACATTGAGTCACCCTGGTGCCATTTTTGGGGTCACTGAGCCACCGCGGTGCCAGATTTGGGGACACTGAGCTATGGGGGGGGGGGGACGTGGGACATGAGACCCCCCCAGGGACAATTCTGGTGCCATTTTTGGGGTCACTGAGCCACCGCAGTGCCAGATTTGGGGACACTGAGCTTTGGGGGGGGGGGATGTGGGACATGAGACCCCCCCGGGGAGAATTCTGGTGCCAGATTTGGGGACACTGAGCTATGGGGGGGGACGTGGGACATGAGACCCCCCCAGGGATGATTCTGGTGCCAGATCTGGGGACACAGGGCCACCGCGGTGCCAGATTTGGGGACACTGAGCCACTATGGTGCCATTTTTGGGGTCACTGAGCCACCGTGGTGCCATTTTTGGGGTCACCGAGCCACCACAGCGAGGGACCGCGGTGCCGTGTCCCCCCCCCCCGGGTGACAAATCCCCCCCCCCGCAGGCGACGGCGCCTCGGCGGTGTCCCCGCTGAACCCCGGCGAGCTGCTGATCGCGCTGCACAACATCGACTCCTCCAAGTGCGACATGAAATCCATCATCAAGGGTGAGTAGCGGAGACTGGGGGGGGGGGGGGGGACACACACGCACCCCGGGGGGGGGGGGCACAACCCCAACCGAGGGTGTCCCCCCGTGTCCCCCCCCCCCGCAGCCACCAACCTGTGCTTCGCCGAGCGCAACGTCTACACGTCGGAGGTGCTGGCGGTGGTGATGCAGCAGCTGATGGAGCAGAGCCCCCTGCCCATGCTGCTGATGCGCACCGTCATCCAGGCGCTCACCATGTACCCGCGCCTCGGCGGCTTCGTCATGAACATCCTGTCCCGCCTCATCATGAAGCAGGTGGAGGGGGGGGGGGGGCGGCTGTCGCGATAGAGGGGCGGCTGTCGCGATAGAGGGGCGGCTGGCGCGATAGAAGGGGGTGGTCGTCGCGATAGGGGATGTGGCTGGCGCGATAGGGGGGGTGGTCGTCACGATAGGGTGCTGGCTGTCACGATAAGGGGGGCGGCTGTCACGATAGGGGGGCGGCTGTCACGATACAAGGGCCAGCTGTCATGATAGGGGGGTGGCTGGTGCGATAGAGGGGGTGGTCGTCACGATAGGGGGGTGGCTGGCGCGATAGGGGGGTGGCTGGCACGATAGGGGGGGTAGTCGTCACAATAGGGGGCTGGCTGGCACGATAGGGGGGCGGCTATTGTGATAGAGGGGGGTGGTCGTCACGATAGGGGGCTGGCTGTCATGATAAGGGGGCTAGCTGGCGTGATAGGGGGGTGGCTGTCACGATAGGGGGGTGGCTGTCGCGATAGGGGTGCGGCTGTCACGATACAAGGGCCAGCTGTCGCGATAGGGGGCCGGCCGTCACGATAGGGGGCTGGCTGTCATAAGGGGTCTGGCTGTCGCGATAGAGGGGCGGCTGGTGCAATACAAGGGCCAGCTGTCATGATGGGGGGGCGGCTGGTGCAATAGAGGGGGGTGGTCGTCGTGATAGGAGGCTGGCTGTCATGATAAGGGGGGTGGCTGGCGCGATAGGGGGGCGGCTGGCGCAATAGGGGGGCGGCTTCACGATACAAGGGCCAACTGGTGTGATAGGGGGACCGGCTGGCACGATGGGGGGGGGCGGCTGTCGCGATGGGGGGGGCGGCTGTTGCGACAGGGAGGCCAGCCAACACGACAGGGGAGCTGGCTGGTGCAATAGGAGGCCAGCTGTCGTGATAATGGGGTTGGCTGTCATGATAGGGGGGTGGCTGTTGTGATACGAGGCAGCTGTCACGACAGACATGTTGCCCCCCCCCACTGCCCTCCCTGCTCCCAGCCAGGTCTGGAAGCCCCTCGAGCTGGGGGGGTCCCCTTAAGCCCCCCCCCCATCCCCCTCCCCTATTTCTGGAGGCCCCCCCAGATTTTGGGGGGGGCTCCCTGACCCTCCCCGTGCCCCCCCCCCCAGCCTGGAAACACCCCAAGATGTTGGAGGGGGACCCCCATTCCCCCCCCACTCCCCCCCATTCCCCCCCTATTCCCCCCCATCCCTGCCACCCCCCCATGCTGTGGCTGGGACCCCCAACCCCAGACCCCCCCAATTTTTTCGGGGGTGCTCCCTGACCCCCCCGGTGCCCCCCCCAGGTATGAAAACACCCCAAGATGTGAGAGGGGGCCCCCCATTCCCCCCAATTTCTCTCCATCCCTGCAACCCCCCCAGCCTGTGGCTGGGACCCCCGACCCCAGACCCCCCCCAATTTTTTTGGGGTGCTCCCTGACCCCCCCTGCCCCCCCCCAGGTGTGAAAACACCCCAAGATGTGAGAGGGGGACCCCTTGAAGCCCCCATTCCCCCCCATTTCCCCCAATTTCTCTCCATCCCTGCAACCCCCCAGCCTGTGGCTGGGACCCCCAACCCCCAGACCCCCCCCAATTTTTTTGGGGGTGCTCCCTGACCCCCCCCCGTGCCCCCCCCAGCCTGGAAACACCCCAAGATGTTGGAGGAGATCCCTTTGAACCCCCCATTCCCCCCCAATTCTGCAACCCCCCAAGCCTGTGGCTGGGACCCCCAACCCCAGACCCCCCCCAATTTTTTTTTGGGGGTGCTCCCTGACCCCCCCGGTGCCCCCCCCAGGTATGAAAACACCCCAAGATGTGAGAGGGGGACCCCCATTCCCCCCTACTCCCCCCCATTCTGCCCCATTCCCCCCTATCCCTGCCACCCCCCCAGCCTGTGGCTGGGACCCCCGACCCCAGACCCCCCCCAATTTTTTTGGGGGGTGCTCCCTGACCCCCCCCCGTGCCCCCCCCCCCAGGTGTGGAAGCACCCCAAGGTGTGGGAGGGGTTCATCAAGTGCTGCCAGCGCACGAAGCCGCAGTCGTTCCCGGTGGTCCTGCAGCTGCCCCCCCCCCAACTCGCCGCCGTCTTCGAGAAGTGCCCGGAGCTGCGCGAGCCCCTCCTGGCCCACGTGCGGGGGCTCACCCCCCACCAGGTGACCCCCCCCCGGGAAAAAATGACACGGGGGGGGGTCCTGAGGGGTTAGGGGGGGTCCTGGGGGTTATGGGGGGGGTCCTGGGGGTTAGGGGGGGTGTGGGGGGTGTGGGGGGGGGAAAGGGGTGGGGGGGGAGGGGGTTGGGGGGGTCCTAGGGGGGGTGGGGGGGGAGGGGGTTGGGGGGGGTCCTAGGGGAGGTG